>NC_041393.1:301969703-301972344 GCF_002162155.2 Triticum dicoccoides | reverse complement strand
CCCCACCCCCTGAAAATTGACTGACCCAAAAGTCGATTCAGTCGACTGAAGTGTAGCTAAATCGGAGCAACATCGCAAGCAAGAGCAAGAGCGAGAGAAGCAGCGTGAGGAAGAGCAATACCAAGAGCAGACCAGGCAGGGGACCAAGAGCAAGAGTAGAGCAGTAGCATGAGTGAGAGCTAAAGTAGTAGAAGCTCCTACTGATGTGGACGTCGCCGCTGAGGGAGCGATGCCATAGAGGAAGTGGCCGGCGACGCCGTCATGGATGGAGCCGCGCCGTGTCGGCTCGGGACCAAGCGCCGGCTTCACCGTGAGATCGAATCAATAAGAAAATGTGGCGATTAGTGTACAACCTCTTTGGTGGCGCCGATTAGGCCGCAGCTTCATCCAAGGAAACGGTGATGATGATGCTCTTCCGGTGGTGCAGGTGAAGACGGCGGTGTCGGAATGGAGGTGGCACGAAAGACGAGGGGAACACCGGGGCAGCTCCTTGGAGGTGGAGGATGGGGTGGCTTAACCGGCGGGATGACGAGATCGACGACGATCCTCATCCGGTACGGTGGATGAGGGACGTCGAGGTGTTTCTGTGGACGACGTCATCGGGGAAGAGGCTCCGGCTAGGTGGCGGACGGAGGAG
Organism: Triticum dicoccoides; assembly: GCF_002162155.2. Taxonomy (NCBI): domain Eukaryota; kingdom Viridiplantae; phylum Streptophyta; class Magnoliopsida; order Poales; family Poaceae; genus Triticum; species Triticum dicoccoides. The sequence goes on along the minus strand of NC_041393.1, from coordinate 301,971,707 downwards.
GGTGTGGGGCTTCGTCACGGGTTTTCGCGGCCTCGATGTACGAATGGGTGGGCGGATGGGATGGGAGTGGGGAACCATGGCTTGGGGACGCGCTTGTCTGAAATGTGGGGTAAGTTATGAAAGTACCCTCACCGATTTGAGGCATTTCTTTCAGTTCAGGGGTACCACGGACATTTCGCGTGTCGGGATTTCACACGAGGTGGGAGTTTTCGCGCGTGTTGTAATTTTGGAATAGCAAGGCGCGGGTTGAGATGGAGGGGGTTGTCGGAGCACAACGAGACAAAGATATATCTTATGTACTTCGGGGTAACAAGGCGCGGGTTGAAGAGGCAGGAGTTTCACAGCATGATAGACAGAGACACTAGCTTGAAATTTTGGCATAACAAGGCACGGCTTGAAGTTTCGGGAGAACAAGCTTAACGTGTACCAAAAAAAGACAATTTGCACCTCAACATGCACAACACACACACACACCATTTAGACTAGAGTAAGGTACACGTGCATTGCACGGATGAGATTTGGCAACCAAATTATGAATAAATACCACATTATATCATGTAAGCTTTGAGTCATATATGCATGATGTAGATGTTCGTTTAATTCTTATAGTTCATTTCATTCAAAATCATCTAGTTTTTATAAGAAAGCTAATCTATTTTAAAATTCATGGAATTGTGCATTGTAAGACATAAAGTAAAAAACAAATAATAGCAAATCATGTAAAAAACCATTTATGCAATTCTGATATGGAAGATTCTAGAACAAAGAAGAAGTGCTTGTGTTTTGAGGTTTGTGCATTATGCTTAAGTTCAACCATGGAGTCTTCTAGATTGTACATGTGGCGAAATCATGATATCCAACGGCCAGTAATGCTCAAATTTGCCATCTCTGCACCATCGGATTTGCCTCATCCAACGACCATCTTTCAAAGTTAAAGTTACCCACACACAATATAAATAATATATATATATATAGGGGTATAGATATAGATATGTGATGCGAAAGCCACCCATCATGTCCAATTAGAATAGTGAGTCCATGCATGGATGCAATGTGGCCAAACGATGTCTGCCATCGGTATCTCAAATTCAAATGTCTGACCTTGTTCAGTGTGTATACATTGCAGCATGCTCGTCTCCAAACCACACCGCGCAGATCTCCGTTATATTCATGCATGCATGAGTTTCAAACATCAGGATCTCTTGTTCAAATATTTGAATTCAACTTTACATTGATTATGACATCACCTAGTCTTTTACACCCACACAGTCGTCTTCTCTTTATAATTGTACCACTAACTTTCTCTCGTGCATGCATGCACACACACTACCAGTCGGCATTATCCATCGCACACATGCAATCTTTTTCTTCGGTCGGTCTCCCATGAAGGCACACACCGACACACATCACCCTCTCCATCATATCAGGCATTCCTTATCTCTCACGCATGCATGCGCAACGATCAATGTTCCTCTATGTCTGTGTGTGTATATAGCTAGGTCTTTCATAGTTTTCCACACAAACCGATAAATCGATATATCCAGTGAGGTCTCAGCCTCTTTCCCACGTCCACATCGATCAATCTATACCTCTCTATATAGGATTATGGGGTTGTTTGGTTTGAGACTAAGTTTGCCAAAGCTTGCCACACCTAAGGTTAGGCAAATTTGACAAACTTAGGTGTGTGTTTGTTCAAGCCACATCTTAGGCAAGCCACACTATGGTCCCACATCACATACACACAACAAGTGTGGCAAGATTCCCTTAGGCTTGCCAACTTGTGGCTCTCCTTTTGAAGAAATAACCTTAGGCAAGTCTGGCAACATTGTATGGCAAAGTGTGGCACTCCTAGGCCTAGAACCAAATAAACCCTACATATATAGCTAATACACCCACATTAATTATATATCCAACGTCCCCCTCTCATCATCCATGCCTTCCGCTTCATCTCTCAGACACGCGCACAATGGCGAAGACAGGGGGCAGCAAGGGCCCTGCCCCCCC
>NC_041393.1:301885683-301969474 GCF_002162155.2 Triticum dicoccoides | reverse complement strand
TAACTATCGAGACTAATATGAATATGATCATTAGACAATTGCTGCTAAAAATGGTTTAAGTTCATGAATTGGCCCTCCTCGTAAAGGATTAGCAATGCTTGGCCCCCTGGCTCATTTATTTTTCATGGCTCCGCCACTGCACGCAACAACGCACGTTCTAGCCCCCTCTCTCTAAATATCGATCTCGCACTTGTGCACTCCTTCATAGTCTCCCTCCACTCGGCTCCTCACACCATCTTCTAGCCCCCCACCGGATTTTGCCACATGTACAATCTAGCAGACTCCATGGTTGAACTTAAGCATAATGCACAAACCTCAAAACAACAGTGGTTCTCCTTTCTTCTAGAATCTTCCGTATCATAACTGCCCAAACTTTTTTTCTAGTTGAATTGCCATTACTTGTTTTTACTTTATGCTTTACAACACACAATTCCATGACTCATAAAATAGATTAAGGGCTTCTTTGATTCAAAGGATTCTCAAAGGAATTTTGGAGGATTATAATCCTTAGGAATTTTTCCTATCTTGGTTGTTTGATTCGTAGGATTGTAAACCATAGGAATTTTTCCATATGATTCATTTGGACTAGATTTCATAGGAAACATCCCATCCACTCAAACCTCTTTGAAAGAATTCTGCGTTTTTTCTATGCACAATCAAACACTCGTATAATCCTGTAGGATTCAAGACGACATTCCACTATAATCCCATGTTTTTCCTATTCCCGCCTTTTGGAAATGCTACAAATCCAAGAGGCCATAGCTTTTCTATAAAAACTAATTGATTTTGAATGAGATGAACTATAAGAATTAAACGAAGGTCTACATCAGGCATATATGACTCAGATCTTACATGCTATAGTGTGGTATTTATTAGTAATTTGGTTGCAAAATCTGATGCGTGCAATGCACGTGTACCTTACTAGTACTTCGAGTATGTGCAAAACATGTAAATTAGAATTCCAATGGTGCACTACACAGTGTCTCTCTTACAGTTCATGAAGCCATGTGGCACATGTGGAGGCGTTGTCACGTCCTCCTTGTGTGGATTGATGACAGTGACGTGCTGCTGGTTCCAGAAGAATGTACTCGTCCTCCCAGAGCCATACTGTCGGTACATGCACGAAGCGAAGATGTGCACGCATGCCATGCACGCACTCATTCCATCGCGCACACACACGGGTACATAGGCGGACGCAATTTTGTACCAAGATCCACCCCATGTGATAATTTGACGCGTGTAAAGTTGATCACTTCATTGATGGTCAATTAATACAGCGCATGCAAATTGAGTGGACGTGAGGGCGGAAGAAAGACATTACTACTCCACTGCGCGCATGTGAGTAGTTAAATCATGGGTTGCTAGTAGTACTTCCATTGGTCTCCTTCATATTTTGTACCAATTTTTGACAGTAACATAATATTTACGCATTTGAGAAGTGTAGTCTACTTGAAATTTATGTTCCACTAAACTCATCGGGAGCCGTATCGGGCCTCGAAACCAAAACCATCAATTAATCTTTACCTTGTTCCCATCCCATTTGAAAGCCTGCTCACACCTGCTAGTACATACCAAACCTGAACGTGTTCCCACTATGCAGGTATTAGTACTAGTGCTAGTACTTAGGTTATAAAAAGGGAACTACCTAACCGAAAATTACTCTACCTTTCCTCCTCATAAGTGCTTCTTATTCGTCCGTCCTTGCCATGGCCGGTGAGCAGAGCTCTAGGTCGAGAACTAATCGTAAAAAGGGAGTGGCAACCAAGGCTGCAGAAAAAAGAGAGGGCTCGCCGCCACGCAGAGACCTCGAAAGATCTCTCATGGGTAGGCGATGGCTCCCAGGAGCACCCTAGAAGCGGAGGCGAACATGCCGAGCCGGCGGCACTGGAGTCGTTATCCCTCGACGGCATGCCCGATCAGCTCAATAAGCACCTCAATAAGCAGAAGGAGTTCATCCACGGCTTGGTGGAGCTGCTGAAGGAGAGCCTCGACGACATGCCCGCTAAGCTCAATAAGCAGGGGGAGTTGACCGCCGGCTTGGTGATGCTGCTGAAGAAGAGCATTGCCTCGGAGAAGAAGCTCTACCACAAGATCGACCTGTTGAAGTAGAAGAATGCCGGCTAGAAGAAGCTTCATGAGAATAGTAGTTCCTCGATGAAGATGCTGCAGGCCCTCATCATGGAACAAAAGGTGGAGTTGGCGAAGCTCCGCATCGAGCACCCGGCTACTGTCCTGGTACGTAATGCGGTCGTGGAATAGATGATGAAGGTTCGCGTCGAGAAATCCTGTGTCATGGGCAGAATGAAGAAGATGGCGGAGGAGACGCACAAGGAGATGGAGGTCGTGGGGGCGATGAAGAAGCAGTTACGACTCCGCGGCAAATTAGATCATTTGGGGTGATAATCTTCCTTCTTCTTTTGCTCCTGTGTTTCATCTTTTGCTTCGGGTGTTTCACCGCACGTGTCAAGTTCTCTGCGAGGCATGAATAGAACAATGCTAACAATGAGATGACTAGCAAATTAAATCATTTTTTATCGCCATATGGCATTGGGCTGCCGTGTTTCGTGCTCCTCCATCGTAGTACTACTCCACTGGAAAACTTGAGTATACCTCACGGTTCTTTGCTCCTCCTCAGGTCGTCGGCACATTTATACGAACAGTCAAATCACAAGGCCCCTCCTTCTAGCAGTAATGAGCCATCAAATCACAAAGGCCCTCGCCTCTCATGAAATCGACCAAGCTAGAATGCCCTACCCTCTAGCCTTTTAAAAATGTATACTTTTGTACAGTAGTAGTATCGATGGATTGCGCCATGGAGCAAAACTTGAAATTAAAAAAAAGGTGGTACATATAGAGAGCGCTCGTCGCCAAATTATGCATATAGTACTATTAAAAAGGCTAGTCACAATAATGGTGTCCAGCACAACCCACCCCTCAAATAAAACTAAGCACCCTGGAATTCTTTGACAAAACTAAGCACCCTGAAATTCTTTGACAACTAAACTGCTGGCTATATGATGTTGGCCAAATATACTGTACGTATATAATGTGAAGAAACGAGTGGTAGTACTATACCAACTAAAATATGAAATGTAAGGAATACTAGTATGTACATACTGAAGAGTTAAAGTAACGAGAAGAAACATAACATAGTTCTACTGGGGGCTCAGCACAACACACCCCTCAAATTAATCTAAGCACACCTGAAATTAAACTATGCAACTAATCCGGTAGACACTGCATTAGAACCACCATGAGCAACGACACCGCAACCTTACTCGGAGTCCTCATCCACGTCCTCGACTTTGTCCTTGTCCCTCTTCCTCTTGGCCGATACTTCTTCGCTTGAACCGCACAATTGTCTCTTGCTCTTCATCCAACCCTTGTAGATATTGAAACAAAGGTAGCCATCCATTGCAGCGTAGTGGATGTGGTCTATATCTAGTACATTCTGCTGCCATGCCTGACAATGAAATGTGTAATGAGGTTTCTCCAGTTTACCATACGAAGGATGAACCATGGCTCCTGCCAGGGTCAGCGTTGAAGGCTGACCACTGGAGGGCACCAGTCGATTCTTTTGGAGGTCGAAGGGGTTGCCTACAACGAGGCGTATCTGACCCAGGACTCTTTTTTCGTTCGTAAAGTCTACAGTAACGAATTTGACTAGGTTGCTCTTGAGGAAGTTCTTAAAATCCAGGCATTCAACATCGGCATGGCATATGTGGTAGACCAAGAATAAGTTATGCGCGCAAACTTGGATCACGGAGGGCTTCTTCCTCTCTTCCTCCTTTAGATCCTTCTCTCGTCCCAAGACTGTGGTATACTCAACATCTAGCCCAGCGACCCACTCATCATCTGAGTTTTCGAACATGCCTCTGAAGCGAGCAAGGCATCCTTTCACCGTCGCAGAAGAACGGGTGTAGATGACGTCGAGCTCATCGCCGGTGATGGTTCTAACCTTGTACTCACCGCCGATCATGGAGATTTGGGATGCCATGGATTTGGGAGGAGGGTTAGGATTAGCGGAACTGCCGTAATGTGAAAGGACGAGACGACTAGGAGCGAACCGCCGTAATATTAAAGGACGTGCGGGGACGAGTAGGAGCGAACTGCCAGCGTGCGAATGCCAGGGTAGTGGCTTTCCATTCTCCCATGATACGGGCTTCCGAGAGCCCTTGGATCTGAGATCGAACAGTTGCATGGCGTGATTCTAGACCTATGGGTGAATATCCTATCCTGGAGGGTTATTCTACAAATTTTCAGCAACTTAGCATACGACCGTTTGATCTTAGATCCAAGGGCTGCCAGTAGCCCGTATCATGGTCGCCTACCATGACAGTCGCGTCGCTCATGCAGTCGCACCCTTGGAGATTTAACACGGTGCGTCAGGCTATCTGATGTTGGCATGTCATCACTTGGTCACTCATACTACAACAAGGTTAGCTATAGCGTTGGCTATAAGTGTATGTATTTTTTTACTTCTCTCTATCTATTTCTTCGTACTCCCTCCGTCCCATAATATAAGAACGTTTTTACACTAGTGTAGTGTCAAAAACGTTCTTATATTATGGGACAGAGGGAGTAATATTTATTGCCTTTGCCAAGGAGTGACCTCTTCCAATGAAATGGTGCTTTAGATAAGGTGCTAAGGGCATTAAATGGCTTAGCAATCAAGTCCGCAATGCATAGGTGCTTATTAGTTTTTTGTTGCTAAGTTTGCTTCATTTAATTAGCTATAGACTCAAAATTGTCTTTTCACCTAGGTACACGCTCTTAGCACCCATTTCTTCCTTGGGCCACCAAACTAGTCTCTCTCTTCTTAATTAACTTGCCACCTCAGACTTTATGCCTATGTGGAAAGCTTAGCACCTGTAGGAGCAAGTAAATACTACCATCGTTCTGGTTTATTGGTCCCCATTGTAATCCGTGTCAAATTTTGACCACAGATTTAACTAACAAAATGTTTACGCATGTTACTAAAAATTATATCACTGAAAACTATGTTCAAATATGAATCCAAAAATATAATTTTTGTTGACATGCATCAACAGTTTGTTAGTTAAATCTTTGGTCAAAATTTAGCACAAATTACAAGGGGACTAATAAATCAGGACAGAGGTAGTAGTACAATAGTGAGCTATATGTGGAGGAAAGAGAGGCAAGGAAAAAGTGGAGAAGTGGGCTCTCATGCAAGAGCCAGCCTCTACTACATGGTGGAGCATTGGGAGAGGCACCTGTATGGAGGTGGTCAGGAATCGGGAGACTCACGCCGGTCGTAGAACTGCAATTAAAATGATAATGGTGAGTCAAATCACGGGGCCCCACTTGTCCAGCAGTAACTCGCTGTCAAATCACACAACCCTATGTTTGCAGCAGCCTACTCCCTCATCTTCTCGCATCTCTGTCGAACCGGCTAGGCGGAACTGCCCCACCTACCGCACAAGAAAAGCCCCGCCCTCGACTTTTAAATAGTACAGTATACTAATTTTGTATCCATGGATTGCGCCATGGAGCAAAGCCTCGAGAAAACGGCGGTACACATGTATGGAGTATACAACACCGCCGTCGCATTCGCGTCACACCCCAGACGGTCGGTCGGTCTGGCACGCTGCTATCCGAATGGAACGCGTGTCATATTGCATTTGCACACACATGTGGGACCGCAATTGAGAACCTACCATAGGCACACTCCCCGGCCCCGCAAGTCGGGTGACTTAATAGAAGAGGGAGATGAGCGATAGTACTAGAGAAGTGTTGTACTACGTTGGTGCTTGAACAATCCCTGCAAGAAACGGAAGATTAGTTCGTCCATGCATGTGACCAGACTCCAGCAGACACGCCTGGATTGGCTATCGTCTACATATCGTGCAGGCTGTGTTCTACAGGGCTATAGTTCTGTCAAGAAATCTAAAAATAGGTTTCTTGTCATCTCACAAAATTAGGTGTCATGTGCTTCGGATCACTTCAGATAACTGAGTTGGGATAGTCATTGGGGGCACATGCACGAAGACTACTCGGCTGCCATCTAGGTCAAGCCGGCTATGTTAATTAGGACATCTATCGACGGACCCCTTTTCTATGAGTTTATATTTAATTTGAGCTTTGATCCTCGTCTAGTTTGACCGTAGGGATTCATGTTGTCTCCTTTGGGCAGTGAGGTTATGATTTCTTGTCATGTGGCATTTTTTCGTGTTATATGTTATAATCCGGTGCTTCAGATCAATATGACGACAACTGTGCCTTCGGGCCACGTGCATGAAGACTTCTCGACAGTCATTGACGAGGTCAAGCCGGCTCCGGTAGACAAAAGAAAACTAGTACTCCACTATATAGGCAGGAGCCTCCGCGCTAGCTTGCTAGTGTTGCTCTCTTCACACTGTCTCGTCCTCTCCAGATCTAAACACGACAGTGGTGGCCACTCTCTCTCTCTCTCTCTCTCTCTCTCTCTCTCTCTCTCTCTCTGCTCATCGCTGGTCATAGATCCAGCCGGATCCTCTCCGCCGGGGAAGGTGAGAAGGTGCAACGTTCACGCGGTCCTCCTCGGCGACGGCTGTTACCCACTGCTGACGCATCCTGATTAGCCTGCTTTGTCGTTCTCTCCCAAGCACAGCTGGCGAGGGAGGGCCTCCGACCCCTTCTTCCTCGTTGTCGTAGTGTGGGCAGATCCGGCCTCCCGCCGCCCACCTAGCGACATCTAGGTGACTATCATGTATAACTTCCTTCGAAACCGGCCTTGCTCTACTTCGGAGCTCCTCACGTCGCTGCATTTGTATCTTTTACTATTTCTCAGGCCCCCTCGTAGATAGGATTGATCAGTTGTTCGAAAACCACCTAAATTTTTACGGTTAAGAGGTAAAACTAGTTCATGCACTCGGATCTAGTACTACTTGGTTCAAACAAGGAAGAAAGGGGGTGGGGGTGGGGGAAGATTTGTTACCTGAATCTAGGACTTGGTCGAAAGAGGAAATAATGGGGGCAAAAAATTAGCAAAGACTGGTTATCCAACTGGTCTCTGGGTCTAATAGGGAAATAAAGGGAAACGCAGTACAAACTCAATATAAACCTGATCTATTGGTTGAAAAGGAAAGAAAGTGGGGACTGGGGGACAAGTCAACAGAGTAAGTCCAGCACTAGATTTGCTAGCCTCACACAGTATAAGGTGGCTATACCGAACAAAAATGGGACCAAGCCAGATATCCTATTTTGATGTTTGTTGCCCCGAGCCACTCTTATGTAATGCCACTGGTAAAATGTAGTAGTCGCACTGTTAAAAGTAAGGACACGTTAAACCAATGTTTTTTCAATGTAATGCCTCCAGTAATATGAATCAATGGCACTTTTTTACATGTCCTGCTAAATTTCCCATTAAGATAAGTTGGTTCTTTTTGTTAGAAATGCAACTGTCCTGGTCCGCCTACTCTCCCGTGCCCAAAGTAATGTCGTATTTCACGGTTGTCATAGTTAATCCTAATGCCCACACTAATATCTAGCAATGACACTGCTTTAGAAATTTCTACTGTCCTTGTAGGATTGCCATTCAGATAAGGAACATGCTTCTTTTCATTTGATGCATGTTTCATCACTTGTTAGTCACCCTCCTTTCCACCTTTTTTGTGCAAACAGAGATATAAATTTCACGCTTGAGCTTAGTTGAAATGCACAAATGATATCCAAATTATAGTTGAACATTTCAGGAGCTTCACAACCAACCTTGATGTTGCTCAATTTTATTGCAACTAATGAAGAAGAAGCTCTGTGGGTTTCATTTTCTGATGGAAATGGAACCGGGGCTAGAGCCCTTTTCTTAAAAAAATGAAGAAGAAGCTACTTGCTAACGGGACATTGCTTCCTTTTAGGTGAACTGCAGCAAAAGGTCCCATGAATTGAATCATCCATGTTGGTGACTGAAAGAGCTAGCTTCAGCATCCCAGTCTAAGCACCCCTGGCCTCCATCCTCGCGGCGCACGATACACCTCGTTTGCCACCTGCTCAACCCTAGTGTCCTCTCTATCATTTCATTTCCAATGTATATAAAGAAAGTGCTTATCTTTGTTATGTATGTTTCATCAACTAGTCCCATTGTTAATGTTTAAGCATTTCTGCAAACTGGGGTGCTTAATTTTAGTTGATTTGTACAAAAATAGAGATTTGAATGTCTCAAGGCGCCTCCTTGTACAACTGCTGTACACTAATGTTCATCACTGGCAGAAGGTGTATCTGAGAGACTTCGGACGATGTCCAGTGTGAGGCGTACCATATGAGGCGTCGTAGGGCCCATCTCGCCCTCGCAGCATGGCATACTATGATACTATCGCAATATTTTCTTCTATTTATTTTGTGTGTTTCATCAACTAGTGCCACTATAATGTAATCACGCTTTTTCATTATCTGTGCAAACAGGGTTATTCAGGTGCATTTTGGTGGAACTGCACAAATGTACGTATGGAACCGGCATATATGCAGAGTGCAAGGTGTGCCAAGTAAAAATTACCGACGACAACCATGCTCCATGCACGCATTGGCATCCACCACCACCAGTGGGATGTGTGGCGCTCTCTGAGGACGGATCTTTCTCGGCAGCAAATCCTCTAACCAAATACAAGTAGCTTATATTGGCAGTTTTCTAGAGAGTACTCTTTTCTGAAAGAAGCACCAACCTATTTTTCTTTATTTCTACACTGTGTCACATCTATGACCCAAAGGTCCAGAGCTATTTTAGGGTGATTGGCGTAGTACTCAGAGACTGATTGTAAGCATGAGCAGGTGGAAGATTAGGTTAGTGCGAAGCTTACCTTAAACGCTACCGCCGCCATTGAAACGAGGCGGGCGTTGAGGAAACCATGGAGAACGGCGGGGAAGCGACATCACGCCATCCTCCCTCCTCTTGCGGTAGGAGACCGAATACTCATGTGGCTCCGGCTGGCTCTGCACCCTCATGAATGGCACACCATACTCGATCGATTCGTTATCCTCTGGGTGCTTGACCTTCGACCTGTATGCCCACCACCTCCGCCTGACCGTCGCCTCGGCAGAATCTGTCTGCTCCATTGCCCAGAGGAGATACTCGATGAACTCGGAGGACTGCGGCGTTACTGCCGCCGAGGAGTACATGTACATCGCCGCCCTCATCGCCACGGTCTCGCTCTTTCACATACATTGCCAGATGGCCCTCACCATCCTCGAAATCTCTCACTCATTGTAAAACCAAGTAAGGATCTCCTTCAACCTGGCTAACTTTTCCTGGTCGCCGACGGTGATCTTCTTGATTCACTGCTGCATCCTCTCCATAGATGTGCTTCTGAGTGGTCTAGTGCTAGCTTTGGAAGATGGGAGGAGAGACGGTGGTCTTGCAATAGAGAAGAGGGAGAGGCGAAACAGTGGTTTTGGAATGGAGATGATGGAGAGGAGAGGAGGTGGTTTTGCAATAGAGAAGATCAGAAAAGGGAGAGGCGAGATGGTGGTTTTAGAATGGAGATGATGGAGAGGAGAGGAGGTGGTTTTGCAATGGAGAAGAGGGAGAGGAGTGTGCGGCAGCGATTTAGCATTGGACGATAGGGCCGGCGCGCTGTGACTGGATCAAAATCAAAATCAATTTACCATTCAATTAAGAAAGCGACCCCACATTAACTAGTCTCCCTTTTATTCTGGGTCATAATTGACCATGATTTTCGCACATAAAATATATGTTATACGTTGCAAAAATAATATAATTTGAAAGTACATTTAGATACGAACCAAACGATACAATTCTTGGTGACATGCATTCACATTTTGCTTGTCCAATACAGTACGTGTTCAAACTTTGACCCAAAATACGCAAAACCAAAAAATACTTCCAAGACCAGCGTCGCTCTTTTGCTCTTCTCATCTTAAACCACCGTCGCTCCTCTCCTGTTCCAATCAAAATCTAGTGTTGCTCCTCTCCTCTTCCACTTCAAAACCACCGCCCCTCCTCTCATGTTCCAGTCCAAAACTAGCGTCGCTCCTCTCCTGTTCTAATCCAAAACCAGCGCTGCTCCTCTCCTCTTCCATTCAAAAACCACCGCCAGCGAGTAAAGGTGCTGTGGAGAAGTAGATCGATGGAGGAGTACAAGCGATACGTGAGGATCGCAGACGGCGACCCTGTGAAGCTATCTAGGATGTTGGAGATACACTCTTGGTTTGACAACAAGGACCAACTAGCGGCGACGGTGACATCCATGGCCAAATATCTGCAACAGAGCGAAAAGGCGGCGATACTCCCTGAGGGAGTCGTGCGGGAGTACATAGAGCTGCTCCTATGGGCCATGGGGCAAACAGATTCACCGAATCTGATCATGAGGGAGCGGTGGTTGGAGTATCGATCCCAGATGGAGCATCCACCAGACATTGAAGGATCGAGCATCTACAGGGTGCCGTTTGTGAGGGTGTCTGCCAGAGCGAGCCAGTGGAGTCTTCGTAGACCGAACCCAACTGCAAGAGGAGAAAAGCAGTTGGGCCGACGACACTTCCCCGCCATCCTCTCCCTCGCTGTACACATCGTCTCACGGGGCGGCTGTCTAACGCCAAGGAATAGGAGGGGACTGCCCCCCCAGCCCAATAGTCGGACAGGTTGTGAATTGTCAGGAGGAGCTTAGGGTTCACAGTATTTGCAGGTTGTAAATTGTGTTTTGTGTTGTGTATTTTGAGAGTACTTTCAGATACGAATGTCTTTTGAATTTCAAAATTGCAGTATTGACCATATGAAGTATTTTATGAATTCTAGAGATCTATTTTTAGCACCTAAAAAATGTAGTTTCATAGGAGTATAAAAGTGCAGATAATGTGATTCTGAGAGAAGAAACTGCAAGTTTCAGTTTCAGATAAGAAACTGCAAGTTCAGTTTCACATAAGAAACTGCAACTTTCAGAGGCAGAGCATTTATATTAACATGGCCTTTTCAAATAGGGTTAACATCATGTTGGAAGTTTTATTCATGGTCGAAAATGGAACTACCAGCCAGTTAACATCATGCCGATCAACATTCATGCATAGCACATCTTCATATGATTCACAGTCAAAAAGATATGCTATTTTCAAAATGCCCACACAATGTCGAGTGTGCAAAACACAGAGAAAACGAGGGACAAAGTTTTGGCAAGTGTTGGACGTGGTGTGTGTAGATGACAATGGGGACCCACAAGTCAATAAAGGCAGGCCGAACAGCTGTCGTGTAGTGTCACTAGGCCACTAGGCTAGTTTAGTAGTTTTGTTAATATTAAGGCACTTTCTCAGGTGGTCGGATCCCCTCCTGCGCCTTTGTGAGCTCACGGCGACGCCGCTGTTTGCCATTGTGAACATGCTGAACAAACGAGAGGAATCTGGAGAGGACTATACATGGAGAGGCGGACTGTCGGGACCCACCAGGTCTATGGCCGTAAGCAAGCAAGTGCCTCATCGAAAAAATACTTCCTCCTAATGCTATACTAACGTTGGGGCCCAGGGGTTTGTCAACATAGTTACATTTTTTAGGTGCTTCAACGTAGTTGCTATAGGAGATAAATTCACAACGAAGCCAGGGAGCTGGCAGGTACCATTTATTATCAATGGGGCAGCAAGTATCAGCTGGGTTTTGGACTGCCCCGTCTTGGCTTTCTTTTTTAACATCGGATGGGAGGTCCATAGGCCTGTTTGTATTTTCTTGAGGGTCGTCATGTATCGACCGACCTATGGACCTCCCATCCGAGGTTTTATTTTTCCTGAAACATCGGCAGCCAAATTTATGTATTTTTTGAAGAAAACGCAGAGGTCTGTTCTATTTTTCTATATAAGAATAGGAACGCCAGGTCCAACTTATGTTTCCCTTCTAACTATATTATATATATTTAAATTATTTTATATGTTATTATGTATTATTTTTATTGTCATCATATATTTAACAGATACTTACATATGTAAGAAAACACTATCCCACATCTTATTAACTTATAAAAATAATTTCTAAACAATAAAATCCTGGATTGTTTTGGCACGAAAATCCTAGTGATTGTGTACAAAAGCTTGGTAAGATTTAAGGACGAATGTAATAATATCACTTATTATTTAAATATATTTATAACAAAATGCTCATCCCCTGTTTATTTTATGATAACATTGCTGGTCCAACCCAACATTATAATTAGAATCAGCCCAGAAAATCGTGTATTTCGAGAAAGTGCAAATGGTCTCTAATTTTTTAGGAAAAACATAAGTGGGCCGCATGGACGCTACATTATTTGTTCGCCCAGCCCAGCTAATGGACTGTAATTTAAAAAGAAAGATCAAATTGACCGATTCCATCGCGCAAAAAAAAGACTGTAAATTCTGAAAAATGGGTTGAATACGTGCCACATTTTTGGAGGCTGAAATGTGGGCCAATAGGTCGAAGCCAACGCAAGTCGTTGTCAACTTAGTCAACAAATGATTCTGACATCGTTAGCCGTTGTATTTACATCCAACGACCGACATCCATCTTCAATCTCTCGTCTTCTTCCCCCAACGCCGCCGGGACCACCTCCCGCCTCATGCTGCTACCAGCTCTGCTTAGCACGCTTCACTGTGAAGCGCAACTCCACTGTTGGCCAGGCCATCCCTCCACCCACACCTCCTGTTCTTCTCCACCGACTGCCAAGCCACACCGCACTAGAACCAGTTAACCCTCGTACACCTCTCTGTTTGCGACTCTACTCCCGCGTCTTCCCACCTCCGGCTCGTTGCTGTCCATGGCTTCACCGTCATCCACCACCTTGGATGTGCTCGGTGCGGTGCGGTCAACATGGTCAACGAACAACACCATCGGAAGTAGACTATGCGTGGAGAGGCTGATAGCTAGGTCCATGGCCGCACACAAGGAAATGCCTCCTTATTACGTGCAAAGTAATGATTCCTCCACCTGACATCTGGGACCCACTAGAGGCACATCTGTATTTCACGAAAAAATGTGCCCCCCGCTGACAGGTCGGACCCGCCAGCTATCTTCGCACGCAAGGAAGTGCCTCCTTATTACACACAAAAAATGAATACTCCCCCTAACAGCTGGAACCCAGCATAGTGGGAGGCTGACTTGTAGGCCTACCAAGTTGACGAGGATGGAGGGCTTTGTCAACTTAGTCAATATGAACGATTCTAGCTCCTTTTACAGTACGATGTTCATCCAACGGCCGTAGTGCTTCTTCAACCTCTGGTCTTCTTGCTCCAGCCGCCCAAACTAGCGTTGGTCGTGCCGCATGCTCCTGCCTCCCGTGGCCAGCTGTGATGTCGTAGAGGCCTCACCGCCCCCTACTACTCCCACCGCTGGCCAGGCCATCCCTCTACTCACCCACACCCCTTGTTATTCTGCGGCGACGACAGCCTCACACCGCAGCCGAACCAGTGAACCCTCATACTCCTCTCCACGTGGGCATCCACTGCCTCGTCTTCCCCAGCTCCGCGTCGTCCCCTTCCTAGGCCTTGCCGTCGTCTACTGCCCTGGTGCTCTCGGCGCGACATGGTCAATGTGGTCAAGGAACGACTTCCATCGGACGTGGACTGTACATGCAGAGGCTGAATGCTGGGTCCACGGCCGCAGCAAGGAAGTGCCTCCTTATTACGCAGAAAATAATGATTCCTCCACCTTACAGCAGGGACCCATTGGACAGGCCACCGTATTTCATGAGAAAAACATTTCCCCGTGACTGCTGGGACCTACCAGCTACATCTTCGCACGCAAGGAAGTGCGTCCATATTACAGGTGATTCGCCCCCTGACTGATGTGACCACCAGCTACATCTTCGCACGCAAGGAAGTGTGTCCAGGCAAAAAAACCGATTTGCCCCCCTGACTGCTAGGACCCACAGCTACATCTTCGCACGCAAGTAAGTGCCTGGCAGTCGGGACCCGCCTGGTCAAAGCATACATAGCGTTGTCATTCTGGTCACAAACATGTACGTACATACTGGTCGATGTAGAGGCGTGCATGTGTCGTAGTAGAGGCGCGCACATGTCGTAGTAGAGGCGGGCACGTAGCATGTACACATACGTACAGCGGCCAGAGTGTAAGAAAGTAAATACGGCCACGTACATACATACGGGCGGGGTCTCGAACGCCTACTCGCGCATACGTACGGCCAGGGCTCGTGTACATGGCTGGGTCGGAACGGAGAAACAACATCGTTGTCGTGTTCATGGGGAGCCAACCAGCTGGGTCGGAATGGAATGCGTTGTCGTGTTCATCGGGAGGGCTTAGACGGAACAGGCAATGTAAATGAGGCCTGGCTTACCGCAAAACAGAGGAAACGACCTTGTGTTCGACCGGCCACGTTCGAAACGGGATCCTGTTCATCGGGAGGGGTTTGGCGTACCGCAAAACGGAGGAAACGGACTTGTGTTGGACCTCCTACGGTCGAAACGGGGTCCTGTTAATCGGGAGGGGTGTGGCGTACCACAAAACGGACGAAACGGACTTGTGTTGGAGCGCTAAGGTCGGAACGGTGGTCCTGTTCATCGGGAGGGGTGTGGCATACCGCCAAACGGGACTCCACAGGATACTATTCATCTCCACCATCGACCTCTTCCAGCCTCCATGGGCTACTGTTCATCCACCGTCGACCTCCTCCAGCCTCCACCTGCGATTGTTCATCCACGGGCTCCTGTTCATCGACCTTCCACCGCACGCTACTCCACCGGTTACTATTCAACCACCCCTTTCCACGGGCTCCTATTCAACCACCCCTCCACGGGCTACTATTCATCCACCCCTCCACTGTCTACTATTCATCCAGCCCTCCACGGGGTCGTCCTATTCATCTAGCCCTCCACGGGGTCATGTTCATCCAACCCCAACCAGCTCGATCGATCGGGGTCCTATTCATCCAAAGGCAACACCACGGGGTCTTGTTCGTCCACCCCCACCGCTCATTGTTCATCCAAACCCCCCGCAACGCTCACTGTTCATCTAGAGGCAGCATCGATTGGCTTTAGTTAGCAGCAGTAGCGAAGTAATCGCTCGATCGGGTTCAGTTAACAGCCATCAATCGATCGCTCGGGTTCAGTAATGTTAGCCTACAGTGCAATCACTCGGGTTCAGTAAGAGCCCAACGCCTTGCTCTGGTTCAGTTAGAGACAACGCCTTGCACACACGCGCAAACGTGTACGAGAGAAACACGCATCGCTCGGCCCCGACCACCCACCATAACCGGGAACTCGCCGAAATTTTCCTCACCCTCGCTTCTACCACGGTTTTTTCCGTCATGGACGGCCCAAAGAATGTCATGCAGCTGCATCTCCGTCCCGCCCAGGACGAAAAGCCCATTTTCTATCATGATTTTTTGTCATAGAAGTAGGTGCCCACCACATATATGATGATACCGGGTTTTGTCACAATTATCGTCATAGAAGTGTCATAAGTATGACAGAAAAAAAAATCATTCGACCCAAAATGTCACGGATGTGTCTTTTTTTTGTAGTGATTGCTCATCTCGGCGTCCACATATCTGATAGACGGTGTCTTCATGCTCCTTGTGGTACACCTGACAAATGCGTCCAAAAGTGATGTGAGCTTCCATGCTCTTTCCCAAGTTCCAACTTGGTGCATCCAAGGTAAAATCTATGGGCTCCGTTGTTGGTGTAAACATCCTCCCAGGTACACGAACTTTGATCCTACAATGCTCCTCCTCTGGTTAAGGTTCCAATGAAGCTTGGTGGTCCGATGTTCAGGTACTTCATTAATTCCTTCAAGTGGCGTCCGAAAGGGGTTTCGTCATTCGGTTGAGTGAACTTGTTCCTTGAAGGAAATATGCCCTATAGGCAATAATAAAGTTATTATTTATTTCCTTATTTCATGATAAATGTTTATTATTCATGCTATATTGTATTAACCGAAAAGTTAGTACATGTATGAATACATAGACAAAACATATCGCCCCAAGTATGCCTCTACTTGACTAGCTCGTTAATCAAAGATGGGTATGTTTCCTAACCATAGACATGTGTTGTCATTTGAAGAACGGGATCACATCATTACGAGAATGATGCGATGGACAAGACCCATCCATTAGCTTAGCATTATGATCATTACAGTTTCATTGCTACTGCTTTCTTCATAACTTATACATGTTCCTCAAACTATGAGATTACGCAACTCTCGAATACCGGAGGAACACTTTGTGTGCTACCGAACGTGACAACATAAAAGGGTGATTATAAAGGTGCTCTACAGGTGTCTCCGAAGGTGTTTGTTGGGTTGGCATAGATCAAGATTAGGATTTGTCACTCCGTGTTTCAGAGAGGTATCTCTGGGCCCTCTTGGTAATGCTCATCATTATAAGCCTTGCAAGCAATGTGACTAATGAGTTAGTTGCGGGATGAAGTATTACGGAACGAGTAAAGAGACTTGCCAGCAATGAGATTGAACTAGTTATGATGATCCCGACAATAGAATCTCGGGCAAGTAACATACCGATGTAAAAGGGGACAACATATATTGTTATGCGGTTTGACCGATAAAGACCTTTGTAGAACATGTAGGAGCCAATATGAGCACCTAGGTTCCGCTATTGGTTATTGACCGGAGATATGTCTCGGTCATGTCTACATGGTTCTCGAACCCGTAGGGTCCGCATGCTTAACGTTCGATGATGATTTGTATTATGATTTATGTGTTTTGATGACCGAAGTTTGTTGGGATTCCCGGATGAGATCACAAACATGACGAGGAGTCTCGAAATGGTCGAGACATAAAGATTCATATATTGGAAGGCTACATTCGGACACCGAAATGGTCGTGTCATTTCGGATAAGTTTCGGAGTACCGGGGGTTACAGGACCCCCCTCCTGGAAGTTATTTGGCCTCATGGGCCCTAGTGGAGAAGTGAGAGGGCCGGCCAGGAGGTGGCGCGCGCCACCCTTGCCCCAATCCGAATTGGACAAGGGGAGGGGGCGGCGCCCCCCTCCTTCCCCCCTTCTCCAACTTGGAATAGGAAGGGGGGCAAATCCTACTAGGTTTGGAGTCCTAGTAGGACTCCCCCCATGGTGCGCCTCCCCTCTTGGCCAGCCTCCTCCTCTCCCTCTTTTATATACGTGGCCAAGGGGCACCCCATAGACACACAAGTTGATCTTTTAGCCGTGTGCGGTGCCCCCCTCCACAGTTACACACCTCGATCATATCGTCGTAGTGCTTAGGCAAAGCCCTGCGCCAGTAACTTCATCATAACCGTCACCACGCTTTTGTGCTGATGAAACTCTCCCTTGTCCTCAACTGGATCAAGATTACGAGGGCGTCATCAAGCTGAACGTGCGCTGAACATGGACGTGCCGTACGTTCGGTACTTGGATCGGTTGGATCGCAAAGACGTTCGACTACATCAACCGCGTTAGCTAACGCTTCTGCTTTCGGTCTATGAGGGTACGTGGACACACTCTCCCCTCTCGTTGCTATACATCACATAGATAGATCTTGCTTGATCGTAGGAATTTTTTTGAGATTACCGTGTTCCCCAACAGTGGCATCCAAGCCAGGTCTATGCGTAGATGTTATATGCACGAGTAGAACACAAAGAGTTGTGGGCGATAATAGTCATACTGCTTACCACTAGTGTCTTACTTTGATTCGGCGGTATTGTTGGATGATGGGGCCCGGACCGACATTACATGACCCCTGTTCATGCGACTGGTTCTACCGACGTGCTTTTGCACAAAGGTGGCCGGAGGGTGTCTATTTATCCAACTTTAGTTGAATCGAGTTTGACTATGGCCAGTCCTTGTTGAAGGTTAAAACATCACACTTGACGAAAAATCGTTGTGGTTTTGATGCGTAGGTAAGAACAGTTCTTGCTAGAAGCCCGTAGCAGCCATGTAAAACTTGCAACAACAAAGTAGAGGACGTCTAACTTGTTTTTGCAGGGCTTGCTGTGATGTGATATGGTCAAGGCATGATGTGATATTAATGGTTGTATGACATGATCATGTTTTTTAACAAAGTTATCGGCAACTGGCAGGAGCCATATGGTTGTCGCTTTATTGTATGCAATGCAATCGCCATGTAATTGTTTTACTTTATCACTAAGCGGTAGCGATAGTCGTAGTAACAATAGTTGGCGAGACGACAACGATGGTATGATGGAGATCAAGGTGTCGTGCCGGTGACGATGGAGATCATGACGATGCTTCGATGATGGAGATCATGAGCACAAGATGATGATGGCCATATCATGTCACATATTTTGATTGCATGTGATGTTTATCTTTTATGCATCTTATTTTGCTTAGTACAGCGGTAACATTATAAGATGATCCCTTACTAAATTTCAAGGTATAAGTGTTCTCCCTGTGTATGCACCATTGCTATAGTTCATCGTGCTGAGACACCACGTGATGATCGGGTGTGATAAGCTCTACATTCACATACACCGGGTGCAAGCCAGTTTTGCACACGCAGAATACTCGGGTTAAACTTGACGAGCCTAGCATATGCAGATATGGCCTCGGAACACTGAGACCGAAAGGTCGAACATGAATCATATAGTAGATATGATCAACATCATGATGTTCACCATTGAAAACTACTCCATCTCACGTGATGACCGGACATGGTTTAGTTGATGTGGATCACGTGATCATTTAGATGACTAGAGGGATGTCTATCTAAGTGGGAGTTCTTAAGTAATATGATTAATTGAACTTTAATTTATCATGAACTTAGTCCTGATAGTTATTTTGCATGTCTATGTTATTGTAGATCAATGGCCTGTGTTACCGTTCCATTGAATGTTAATGCGTTCCTAGAGAAAGCTAAGTTGAAAGATGATGGCAACAACTACACAGACTGGGTCCATAACTTGAGGATTCTCCTCATTGTTATAAAGAAAAATTATGTCCTGGAAGCACCGTTAGGTGTACCACCCGCGCCAGCAACTGCCGACACTGTGAATGCCTTGCAGACGCGTGTTGATGACTACTCGATAGTTCAGTGTGCCATGCTCTACAGCTTAGAATCGGGACTTCAAAGACGTTTCGAACGTCATGGAGCATATGAGATGTTCCAAGAGTGGAAGTTAATATTTCAAGCAAATGCCCGAGTTGAGAGATATGAAGTCTCCAACAAGTTCTATAGCTGCAAAATGGAGGAGAATAGTTCTGTCAGTGAACACATACTCAGAATGTCTGGGTACCATAACCACTTGACTCAGCTGGGAGTTAATCCTCCTGATGATAGTGTCGTGGATAGAGTTCTTCAATCACTGCCACCAAGCTATAAAGGCTTCATGATGAACTATAATATGCAAGGGATGAACACGACTATTCCCGAGCTCTTCGCGATGCTAAAAACTATGGAGGTAGAAATAAAAAAGGAGCATCAAGTGTTGATGGTCAACAAGACCACTAGTTTCAGGAAAAAGGGCAATGGGAAGAAGGGGAACTTCAAGAAGAATAGAAAAAAGGTTGCTGCTCAAGAGAAGACATCCAAGTCTGGACCTAAGCCTGAAACTGAGTGCTTCTACTGCAAAGGGACTAGTCACTAGAAGCAGAACTGCCCCAAGTATTTGGTGGATAAGAAGGATGGCAAAGTGAAAGATATATTTGATATACATGTTACTGATGTGTACCTTACTAATGCTCGTAGTAGCGCCTGGGTATTTGATACTTGTTCTGTTGCTCATATTTGCAACTCGAAACAGGGGCTACGGATTAAACGAAGATTGGCTAAGGACGAGGTGACGATGCGCGTGGGAAATTGTTCCAAGGTCGATGTGATCGCCGTCGGCACGCTACCTCTACATCTACCTTCGGGATTAGTTTTAGACCTAAATAATTGTTATTTGGTGCCAGTGTTGAGCATGAACATTATATCTGGATCTTGTTTGATGCGAGACGGTTACTCATTTAAATCAGAGAATAATGGTTATTCTATTTATATGAGTAATATCTTTTCAGGTCATGCACCCTTGCTGAGTGGTCTATTTTTGTTGAATCTCGATAGTGATGATACACATATTCATAATATTGAAGCCAAAAGATACCAAGTTGATGATGATTGTCCAACTTATTTGTGGCAGTGCCGTTTGGGTCATATCGGTATAAAGCGCATGAAGAAACTCCATGCTCATGGACTTTTGGAATCAGTTGATTATTAATCACTTGATGCTTGCGAACCGTTCCTTATGGGCAAGATGATTAAAACTCCGTTCTCTGGAACAATGGAACGAGCTACTGACTTATTAGAAATAATACATACAAATGTATGCGGTCCAATGAGTGTTGAGGCTCGTGGCGGGTATCGTTATTTTGTTACCTTCATAGATGATTTGAGCAGATATGGGTATATCTACTTAATGAAGCATAAGTCTGAAACATTTGAAAAGTTCAAAGAATTTCAGAGTAAAGTGGAAAATCAACGTAACAAGAAAATAAAGTTTCTACGATATGATCGTGGAGGTGAATATTTGAGTTACGAGTTTGGTCTTTATTTGAAACAACATGGGATAGTTTCACAACTAACGCCACCTAGAACACCACAGTGAAATGGTGTGTCCGAATGTCATAAACGTACTTCATTGGATATGGTCCGATCTATGATGTCTCTTACTGGTTTACCGCTATCATTTTAGGGTTATGCTTTAGAGTCGGCTGCATTCATTTAAATAGGGCACCAACAAAATCCATTGAGACGCCGCCTTATGAACAGTGGTTTGGCAAGAAACCAAAGTTGCCGTTTCTTGAAGTTTGGTGCTGTGATGCTTATGTGAAAAAGCTTCAACCTGATAAGCTTGAACCGAAGTCGGAGAAGTGCGTCTTCATAGGATACCCAAAAGAAATTTTTGGGTACACATTCTATCATAGATCCGAAGGCAAGATATTTGTTGCTAAGAATGGATCCTTTCTAGAGAAGGAGTTTCTCTCGAAAGAAGTGAGTGGGAGGAAAGTAGAACTTGATGAGGTAATTGTACCTTCTTCCTTATTGGAAAGTAGTTCATCACAATAATCAGTTCCAGTGATTCCTACACACATTAGTGAGGAAGTTAATGATGATGATCATGAACCGTCAGATCAAGTTACTACCTAACCTCGTAGGTCTTCTAGAGTGAGATCCGCACCAGAGTAGTACGGTAATCCTGTTCTGGAAGTCATGTTACTAGACCATGGTAAAGCTACAAACTATGAGGAAACGATGATGAGCCCAAATTCCATGAAATGGCTGGAGGCCATGAAATCTGAGATGGGATCCATGTATGAGAACAAAGTGTGGACTTTGGTGGACTTGCCCGATGACCGGCAAGCCATAGAAAATAAATAGATCTTCAAGAAGAAGACTGACACGTCTACAAAGCTTGACTTGTTGCGAAAGGTTTTCGACAAGTTCAAGGAGTTGACTACAATGTTACTTTCTCACCCGTAGCAATGCTTAAGTCTATCCGAATCATGTTAGCAATTGCCACATTTTATGATTATGAAATTTGGCAGATGGATGTCAAAAATGCATTCCTGAATGGATTTCTGGAAGAAGAGTTGTATATGATGCAACCAGAAGGTTTTGTTGATCCAAAGGGTGCTAACAAAGTTTGCAAGCTCTAGCGATCCATTTATGGACTGGTGCAATCCTCTTGGACTTGGAATAAACACTTAGTGTGATCAAAGCATATGATTTTATACAGACTTTTGGAGAAGCATGTATTTACAAGAAAGTGAGTGGGAGCTCTCTAGCATTTCTAATATTATATGTGGATGACATATTGTTGATTGGAAATGATATAGAATTTCTGGATAGCATAAAGGGATACAGGAATAAGAGTTTTCCCATGAAAGACCTCGGTGAAGCTGCATACATATTGGGCATCAAGATCTATAGAGATAGATCAAGACGCTTAATTGGACTTTCACAAAGCACATACCTTGATAAAGTTTTGAATAAGTTCAAAATGGATCAGTCAAAGAAAGGGTTCTTTCCTGTGCTACAAGGTGTGAAGTTGAGTCAGAAACAATGCCCGACCACTTCAGAAGATAGAGAGAAAATGAAAATCATTCCCTATGCTTCAGCCATAGGTTCTATCATGTATGCCATGATGTGTACCAGACCTGATGTGTGCCTTGCTATAAGCATAGAAGGGAGGTACCAAAGTAATCCCGGAGTGGAGCACTGGACAGCGGTCAAGAACTTCCTCAAATACCTGAAAAGGAATAAGGATATGTTTCTCGTTTATGGAGGTGAAAAAGAGCTCGTCATAAACGGTTACGTCGATGCAAGCTTTGACACTGATCTGGATGACTCTAAGTTGCAAATCGGATACGTATTTTTATTGAATGGAGGAGCTGTCAGTTGGTGCAGTTCCAAGGAGAGCGTCGTGGTGGGATCTACGTGTGAAGCGGAGTACATTGCTGCTTCGGAAGCAGCAAATGAAGTAGTCTGGATGAAGGAGTTCATATCCAATCTAGGTGTCATACCTAGTGCATCTGGTCCAATGAAAATCTTTTGTGACAATATTGGTGCAATTGCCTTAGCAAAGGGATCAAGATTTCACAAGAGAACCAAGCACATCAAGAGATCAATTCCATTCATCATCAAGTGTTGGAGGGGGACATAGAGATTTTCAAGATACATACGGATCTGAATGTTGCAGACCCATTGACTAAACCTCTTCCACGAGCAAAACATGATCAACACCAAAGTTGCATGGGTGTTAGAATCATCACTATGTAATCTAGATTATTGACTCTAGTGCAAGTGAGCGACTGAAGGAAATATGCCCTAGAGGCAATAATAAAGTTATTACTTATTTCCTTATTTCATGATAAATGTTTATTATTCATGCTAGAATTGTAGTAACCGGAAACTTAGTAGATGTGTGAATACATAGACAAAACATATTGTCCCTAGTATGCCTCTACTTGACTAGCTCGTTAACCAAAGATGGTTATGTTTCCTAACCATAGACATGTGTTGTCATTTGATGAACGGGATCACATCACTAGGAGAATGATGCGATGGACATGACCCATCCGTTAGCTTAGCATTATGATCGTTACAATTTCATTGCTACTGCTTTCTTCATAACTTATACATGTTCCTCAGACTATGAGATTATACAACTCCCGAATACCAAAGGAACACTTTGTGTTCTACCAAACATCACAACATAAAAGGGTGATTATAAAGGTGCTCTACTGGTGTCTCCAAAGGTGTTTGTTGGGTTGGCATAGAACGAGATTAGGATTTGTCACTCTGTGTTTCGAAGAGTTATCTCTGGGCCCTCTCGATAATGCTCATCACTATAAGCCTTGCAAGAAATGTGACTAATGAGTTAGTTGCGGGATGAAGTATTACAATAAGAGTAAAGAGACTTGCCAGCAACGAGATTGAACTAGGTATAATGATACCGATGATCTAATCTCGGGAAAGTAACATACCGATGTAAAAGGGAACAACATATATTCTTATGCGGTTTCACCGATAAAGATCTTCGTAGAATATGTAGGAGCCAATATGAGCATCCAGGTTCCGCTATTTGTTATTGACCGGAGATATGTCTCGGTCATGTCTAGATAATTCTCAAACGAGTAAGGTCCGCACGCTTAACGTTCGATGATGATTTGATTTATGAGTTAGTGTTTTGATGACCGATGTTTGTTCAGAGTCCCGGATGAGATCACGGATATGACGAGGAGTCTCGAAATGATCGATACATAAAGATTCATATATTAGAAGGCAGCATTCAGACACCGGAATGGTTCGGGTCGTTTGATATAAGTTTCAGAGTAACGGGGGTTACTGGAACCCCCTCCGGGAAGTTATTGGACCTCATGGGCCTTAGTGCAGAACAGAGAGGGCCGGCCAGGAGGTGGCATGCGCCCCCCTTGCCCCAATCTGAATTGGACAAGGGGAGGGGGCGGCGCCCCTCTCCTTCCTTCTCTCCTCCTCCTCCTACCCCCCTTCTCCAACTTGGAATAGGAAAGGGGGGGCCGAATCCTACTAGGTTTGAAGTCCTAGTAGGACTCCCCCCTGTGACGCCCGGATAATTAAGCTACAATAAACCCATAATAAAGATGCTAAGTCATCACATTATTGTTGCTAGTCCTCGCTTGATTCAAATCACTGTTCTTTTCAAACTCAAAATTTCTAAGTCCAAAAATTCAAGTTTATCAAACATGCAAAATAAAATGTTCAAAGTGTGGCAAATATACCATAACTAACTATGGTGGTGACCCAACACTTTTGTGAAATGTTTAAATCCTTTTTTTATAACAATGGCTTAAACAATCATTTAAATGCCTTTCCATTTATGAAAAATCTCAAAGAAACTCGAAAGCCTCCCAAACTTTTTTTGGTAGTGCTAGTAAATGCAAGGTATTTATCTAGCCCTATCCCACATTGTACAAAATACATTTGCTAACTAAAAGAAATGAAAAAGAAAAGAAGCAAAAAGAAAAAGAACCCCCACCTTTGACTCCCACTAGGCCTAGCCCAGCAGACCCAACCCAGCTGGTCCAGCCCATCTCCTCTGGTCGCCTCCCTCCTCTCTGTTCCCTCGACCCGAGCCGCTACTGGGGCTCATCCCCACCGGACCAGCCTCGCTGGCGCCGCCCTAAGGGGATAAGGGCGACGCCTCGGGCTCCCCTCATCTTGTCCCGCCCACTTGCCCCCTCTAGCTCGCCTCTGCGCCTCCCCTCCCCCAGATCCACCTCTCCCCTCTCCTCTCGCTCGATCCCGAGCGCGCCCGCCGCCTTGGCCGCGCCAAAGCCACGACCACCTTCGTCCCTGCATCGTGCCTCCCTATCCATACGCTCTGTCGGCATCGTCTACGTCGCCTACGTCAAGCGCTTGGAGTTGGGGAGCACCGGAGCGCCCCACATAGCTGTCTTCTTCCTCCTTTGCCTCACCGGACTCCGTCAACTACTCCGACTCCAGCAGCCCTCCCCGAGCACGTTGTTGTCCCCCTACAGCCTTGCCGTGAGCTTCTCCTCCTCCACCCCCTCTCCTTTCACTCTCGTGCGCCTCCTAGCTAGCACGCCCGCCGTCGCCCGAGCGCGTTGCCGCTGACGAGCTCGGCGCCGTGACCATAGTCGCCCTCACATGTGGCTGAGCGCCGCATCATGCTCCTGTGGTTCCTAGGAGCCCGACGCGCGTACACACACAACCCCACGATCCTCCTTGCCCCTGCACCCGACCTCGTCGAGCTCCAGCTCTGTCTGCCCCCATCGTCATTGCCACGGTCATTTTCGAACACCCCAGCCGCTACTGCTGGTGTAGTTGGACGCGCGCGAGCCTTCCCGTTCTATAGGTGCTCGCGGCGCTCGGTTTGGTTGCCGGACGCCAGATAACGCACGTCGCCGCCGTCAGACGTCGTCCCCGTCGTCGCGCCCATCCCGCGGCCATGTTCGCCGCATCCGGCCTCCCATGCGTGTGCCCCGCGCGTGCGCTGGCCTCACCCGTCCTGCTCCCTGGTCGCCGCGGCCCCGCTTCCCCTGGCTGGCGCCCCACCGCGATATGGTGGCCATCGCCGACCATGGCCTCACCGTGCCCCGTTGGACAGGCGCCCACGCCCCAACGCCCGATGCCCGCTAACCCGCTCCAGTGGCCAGATGGGCCACTTCCAGCGGGGCCCCCAGCACCCAGGCTCCAGTAAAAAAAGGGGTTTTAAAAATTAATTAATTAATTGTTTAATTAACTTAATTAATTAGGTTTAACTAAGCTAATAAACTAGATTAGTTAATTCTAATATGTAGTTAGATAAATGTGTCTATGGCAGGAGGGCCCCACCCCTATTAACCAGTCAAATGTTGACTGGTCAACTGGGACCCCGTGGCCCACCTGTCAGCTCTGGTACACTTCTGTGTACACAGAGCTGGGTACGCGTAGCAATTTTTTATTTATTTTTCAATTAAATTAAATTCCAAAATAATGTTTAAATCCTTGAAAACTCATATAAAATTAAATAGTAGCTCGGATGAAAAACTTTTCTACATGAAAGTTGCTCAGAACGACGAGACGAATCCGAACACGAGGTCCGTTTGTCCGCCACACGTCCCTAGAATAGCAAACATTGAACTTTTCCCCTCCGGTTCATCTGTCTGACAGACGTCTAGAACCGGGAAAACTTTCCCGGATGTTTTCCCCCTTCGCCAATATCGCCTAACGCTGCGTTAGAATAGTTATAACCCCGCTTATTCTCTTGTTATGCTTATGTTTGCGTGTATTTACTCTTTCTTCCCCCTCTTCATCTCCGGTAGACCTCGAGACCGCTGCTGATGCCACTGTGATCGACTACGTCACCGATGACCCTCCTTCTTGTCTGAGCAACCAGGGAAGCCCCCCCTTTGATCATCCCGATATCGCCCATTCCATTATCTCATGCTTGCATTAGATTTTGCTACTATATTTTATTGCTCCTATTCTGATGCATAGCCTGCTTTTGTACCTACTTATTGTTACCTACCTGCTTATCCTAAACTTCTTAGTATAGGTTGGCTAGTGATCAATCAGTGACCCCCACTTGTCCTTGTTGCCCCTGCTTCATCTCCGATGACTCGATCAACATGATCGATGACCAGAGACTGACACCTCACATCACATCATGCCCCTTTAGTTGCTCGACTCTATAGAGCTAATATCGAGTGCCGAGGGTGATCCCTCATAACGCACTCCTGATATAATTCTGTAGTGTAGCTATTCGGTCGTGGTCAACAAGGGTGGTTCCTCGTTCACCATTCCCGATACAGCTCTGTCGTGCAACACCTAAAGTGTGAACCTCGAGGGTGGATCCTCTTACGTTCACCTTGATGATTACATCGAGTGGAATCCTCCGTGGGTGATTCCTCGGGTTTCCCCCGTGATGTTTGGACACACGGTTACCTTGACTTTACTTAAGACCATTGATGAAGTCAGGTCGGCCCTGAGGGGTACCCGCCAGTTGATGTGAAAGTCGGGCGGGCCCGTTTAGCACCCGTGAGTTTTCTACGTGGACGGGCCGGGCAGTCTGGGCCCTTGCCGTAAGTCCATGAGACGGGGCGACGGGGTCACATTATCATGAGTCTCTTCTCGTTTCCGCGAGCCCCCAATGCACTAACAGGTTTGGGTATTTGTTCTGAGTTGGCCTCTGGCCTTTACACACTAACCAAAACGTGAGAATAGATATGGGCCTCGACATCGCAGTATCAACCGAAGCTTTGTCAGACGTCCAGTTCAGCATTGTGGCCGGGCCCGATCGTGCCATCCACTTCACGGGTGGTGCTGGTAACCCCTTGCGCCCAACGACCCGGAGTGCAACAGGCGATGGTCACAGACCCCAGAGTGCTTAGGATGTACACCGACGAGGACCTCTCTGCTGAGCCTAGGTAGGGCTGCGACATGTTGATCTTCCGAGGACGGGCATTGACCCCAGAAAGGTGTGTCCGGCCAGAGTGATCGAGCGTGTTGGGTAACGTGGTGCACCCCTGCAGGGAAGAAATATATTCGAATACCGTGTCCATGGTAATGGACGTTCAGACTTGTATCCGGATCTTATATAACCAGAAATGGATACTTGAGATATGTGATGGATATGTGGCTCCGAGATTGCTTTCTCGCAGGGAGTCGATGAAGGATCTCTGGGAGTTGTTGTTACAACATGCTCGTTAAATATTAAATGCTACTCTTTACTCTCCTACATGCTGCAAGATGCTCGGAACTGCTTGAAGATGCTAGTCTTTGATAGGCTAGGCCTTCCCCCTCTATTCTGGGATGCTGCAGTTCAGTCCACAGATACAACCCTTCCATTTGATACCAATGCATACTTAGTATAGATCTTATGCTTGCGACTACTTTGGATGAGTACTCACAGTTGCTTTGCTACTCCTTTTCCCCCTTCTTTCTTCTTTCTGGTTGTTGCAACCAGATGGTGGATCCCTGGAGCCAGATGCCACCGCTGATGGATACTACTGCATGGAGAACGCCGACGACCAGGAGTAGTTAGGAGGTCCCAGGAAGGAGGCCTTGCCTCTTCGAGCATTGTTGTTTTTTTGCTAGCCTTCTTAAGGCAACCTTGTTAACTAATGTCTGTACTCAGATATTGTTGCTTCTCCTGACTCTTGTGTATCGAGTTTGTATTCGAGCCCTCGAGGCCCCTGGCTTGTAATATAAAGCTTGTATTTATTTTGATTTGTGTCTAGAGTTGTGTTGTGATATCTTCCCGTGAGTCCCTGATCTTGATCGTACACATTTGCGTGGATGATTAGTGTATGATAGAATCGGGGGCGTCACACCCCCATGGCATGCCTCCCCTCTTGGACGGCCTCCTCCTCTCCCTCCTTTATATACGTGGCCAAGGGGCACCCCATAGACACACAAGTTGATCTTTTAGCCGTGTGCGGTGCCCCCTCCAGAGTTACACACCTCGGTCATATCGTCGTAGTGCTTAGGCGAAGCCCTGTGCCGGTAACTTCATCATCACTGTCACCACACCGTCGTGCTGAAGAAACTCTCCCTCGGCCTCAACTGGATCAAGAGTACGAGGGACGTCATCGAGCTGAACGTCTGCTGAATACGGAGGTGTCGTACATTCGGTACTTGGATCGGTTGGATCACGAAGACGTTCGACTACATCAACCGCGTTAACTAACGCTTCCACTTTCGGTCTACAAGGGTATGTGTACACACTCTCCCCTCTCATTACTATGCATCACATAGATAGATCTTGCATGATCGTAGGATTTTTTTTGAAATTACCGCGTTCCCTAACATTCCCGGGGTCCGCCATCTCTAGAGTAGAAATAGAAGAGAATTTGAAATGAGCAGAGAAGAGTATCCTATGGCTTTTCCTAGTGGTCGCATCCTACAGTCGGCGTGTGCTCTGATACCATCTTGTAGCGACCATGATCCCAATGGACGAAGTCTCTGTGCTGAAGTGTCATCCCTGGATCGGTATGCTGACACACACAGTACTCGAGGAACTATAACAGAGTTCAATCACACACTTATTACATCGAGGTCCTCATAAATGGTATCTGTTACACAAATAATATGGCTGAAGGCCATCTAAACTAAAATTACTATGGAAGCTTCAATGATAAAATAGTCCATCAACTCCAACGGCATAGCTGAGTGCATGAAAATGACATATCGCACCTTATTCTTCGTCGGTAAAGTCTGCAACATGAGACGTTGCAGCCGTGTAGGTCAGCACATGGAATATGCTGACAGAGTTACACTATAAATCAAATGGTTGCAAGAAACTATATATACATGCATATTTTGCTGGCGGAGGGTCTATGTTTAAATGTTTGCATAAAGCTAATTTTTTTCCTACAACAAAGGAATAAATTTTATTTACTACAAAGTTAAACCAATATTTGATAAGGCTCCTCCAACTCAAATCCCACCATTAAACAAGTATCATCATTAAACCCAATTCATTATATAAAGAGTGATGAGATCAATAATAATATCCACTTTTAGGTACTCGAGATGTCCATAACCAGGGACATGGGTAACCATGATTAGTTTATACACTCTCCAGAGGTTGCACACTTTTCCCCACAAGAATCGACCGCATCCATGATCGAAAGATCAAGACATAGTCTTTCTGAAGCATTCACTCTCAACTCTGGGTAGACCAGTACACCTACTTTCCCCTACATCTGCTAGTACACCTCTGCAAGATCTCACACAACTTACTCAACTATTCCAGAGCCCATAATGGCTTGTGGCTGCACACGGAAGTTTCTAGGCATGAAATACCATATGATCCCTTTGAGCCTGGGTGGCGAACCGAGGAAAAATCACATAGGTACTCCAGGATTTCCCAATGGGCAAACACTGGTTTCTCCAAGTGCCCCAATCAATCCACCCAGATGTGTATTAATGTTGCCACGTTAATGTTATCCAAATATTATTATCTCTCTAAACTTCCATGTACATCACGATCGAATCCCCATCTACAAGCATGGCTAAGCAATAATTGAGCATAAGGTATATTCTTGGGGTGATCAAAGATAATAGGTTCCTACCTGAAGTACTACAACCAAACCACATGTTTCCGAATCCTACTCATGCAATTATTTTGAGGGCAATACTAATGCATAGTAAAAACTTGGTATAGAAGAGTATGATCAAAGTGTAACTTGCCTTGTTGACGATCGGAAAACTCTAGAGATTCGTAGTAAGAAGATTCGCACTCCGGAAAGTCTAGCGTAGACAAATAATAGCATACATAAGCAATCAAGCAAACAATGCAAAGAGAAAACGAGAAAAGATCCAAATAAAACTTGAAACAAGCAGATAACTAACCTAAACATAAAACAAATTCTAACAGCATTAAGTTTATGTGAATTAGATCTTAACAGTAGGTACATGTGATTAGCTACGATTTGCAAAAAGAATCAACTCAAACGGAACTACGAAACTCAAGATACAAACAAAACAAGATCAAATACTAATCTAAGCTAAACTCAAATTTTAAATTGTCAGAATCATGTTCAAGTAGGTTTACTGGATACAGGGGATTGTTTCAAAGATTTAGGTGTTGGTTTCATCTAATTTCGACAAACGAGCTAAAAGTTATGCTAGTTTGAAGATCAGAGACTAATCTGCAATAAAACTATTCACGAATAGGTCCCTGGATGAAAATAAACAGAAAAATATAAATCTATCGGACGAACATCCACTAACAGAGACTAACGAATGAATTCGTTCGTTAAGAGATCTAAACGGGTGAACGTTCATTAATTAACGAACTAAAATAAATAAAACTGATCTAATCTAAAAACTGAAAAAAACGTAGACACTGTTCGGTTTTTACCGGTTCTCGAGGGTTCGGCCGGCGGCGGTCTTCGGGCGAGCCGGCGTCAGGGGCGAGGCAGGGCTCCTACAGCAAGAGGTGGCGAGGGCAGTGGGCGACGCGGGCGGCGACAACATGCAGTGGCGGCGGCAAGGGCGGCAGGGGGCGGCGCGAGGCGAGTACGGGTCGAAATCCCCGACGTGGCGGCTGCAGACTCCCGCTCGGGAGCCGGCAGCAGAGGCGGCGCGGGAGCTGGGCTGTGGCCCGTCTTGAGCTGGGCCGGCCCAGTCGGAACCTTTTAAAAAACATTTTTCCCGAGACTAAAAACACACAAAATAAATATATATATAGTCCTAAAAATTCCAGAAAAATTCACGTAGCTAAATGGCCTTATTAATGACCTTGTGAACATTTTTCTGGAATAAAATACCTAAACTAAAAACAAACATTACAATTCTAATTACTCTGCTAATTAATAAATAAACTAGCGAATAAAATCAAATAAGATCTCAAAAAAATTCAAAATTCAATTTCCAATATTTTTCTACTGATTTGAAGAAGTCATACTATCTTCTCTCTTTATTTTTAAAAATATTTGGAAAAAGAATTTTGAAAACAATTTGATCCAATTACCAAATTTTGATAAATCGAAACTGGATTTTTGTGAAACCTCCAACTCTCTCAAATTGGTCCTTGAGTTGCTTAAGGCCTCTTGGATCAAAACGCAACCAAAATTAAACAACAAAATGCAATAAAACATGAATGCATATGAATGATCTAAGTATAACATCCAAATTGAAAATTGGGATGTTACATTAATAGCCTACCATGTTCTGGGCCATATTACGGCCCATATCAAATTCGGCCCTTTAAGAGCCTTTGGGTTAAATTATGGCCCATATCAGATTCGTCCCGTCAACTAGACGTTGTGCTTCTGGGCCCACTCGAGGCCCAGTTAGGATTTCTATTTGCTAAAGGCCCATTTAGTAATACGGCCTGATATTACTTTCGGCATGTTAAAGGCCCGTTTAACATTTCAGCCCTGTACTTATTTTGGCCTGTTAAAAGCCCATCATATAGTCGGGCCTAACTTTGTCCTGCTTTGCATGCGGCCTACTCACAGCCAATAATCTGATTGTGCCAAAGAAGGACCAAGACAATTTTGGCCTGTTAACGGCCCATGATTTGATTGGCATAATCATGGGCCGGGGTCTATTTCGGCATGCTGTTCGGCACGTTTCAGGCCCAACCTACTTCTCACCCTACTAAAAGCCCATTGAGTTTTCTTGTGAAAATAGGGACGGAGGTTTACTCGGCCTATTAAAGGCCTGAAACTACTTGTGGGTCAGTTTACATTAAGGCCTGTTAACAGACCAAGTTGACAGGACCATGATGCGGCCCATACATAGTGATTTGCATGATGGCCCGATTATGTACCGTAAATTTACGGTTTGGCCGGTTCACTTTTCATGGAGCGAAGACAAGATATATATATATATATATATATACAGTAAAATAACTACAACATCGTGAATAAGAAAAAACCTAGAGCATATAATAACGAAATTATGACATATTACATCCACTAGGCATCAAAGTTCGCCACTATGATAATAACGCACAAGCAGACAACATATTACATACACTGGCCATTAAAGATCACCACCAGTGCAAATAAACACACTGACAAAACAATATTCAAAACCGACAACACTTCAATAGACTTCAAGAAAGGTTAGCCCTGCTCGAGAGCTGCAGCGCAAGCAGCGGAGCAAGCTGATGAGACTGCGCTTGTTTGACGCTTATATCCTCCTCACTCTGAAAGAGAAACAAGCAGACAGATGATAGGTTTTGCACATATACGTATCACTACGGACAATTCATCACTTTTTCATTGACGAATAAAGTGACACAGTTTAAAATAGTATTAAGACAATATGGTATTGTTAAGGTTAAGACATGGTAGGAGATGACATTGTCGTGGAGTTGGCAGCGTCACGACACCACTGGATTACAGATCGAGAACTCGTAAGTATCAATGATTAGTGTGCTGTCAATTTATCCCATTTTAGATTGGCAAATAAAAAGATGGTTTAAATAATAGTAGAATGATATGACTTTTTTCATAGTTAAGACATTGCAAAATATGACATTGTGATGCATTGGGTAGGTTCACCACACCACTGGATTATTGTTCAAGAATAGAAGCATACATGCAGTGCAAAAGAAGATCACTTGCTCTATATAGTTTAATTTACATGGTACGAAGAAGGAACTTGGTTGTACAACTGAAAACTTAAATTGAGAAGGACAAACTTTTGTTTATGAACTACATAATAAACTTTAAACATGCAATTTGATGCAAACACCAAAAGTAAATAGATGTTGCAGTCATACCTAACCAAATATACAAAATAAAGTTTGAAGGCTTGAGAAGTACAAACTTACATTAGTGGTGAAGACCAACTCTATAAAGCCCTTGTCCATGCTGATGGGGGGGGGGCAATTCAAGAAGTTTACCATAGAATCTTCTTCATAAGGATTGCCTTTATTCTACATTTTCTTAAGAGTAAATATAGATGTGATAATATAAGAATAAATGGAGAATATTTAAGATAAGATGAAGAGTGATGCTACATAACCAAGTAGCTATAAATGTAAGTACAATGATACAGGCAAAAGGTACAACCAAGAGCAATGCAGAGCTAAACTACTTCAGTACCATCGGTGTTATCCAACCTTATGGTAAGAGTAAATACAGATCCGATGTGTAGAAAATGGAGGGCAAAGGAAAATAAGCTGCAGAGTGATGGTACATAAACAACTAGCTGTCAATATAAGTACACTGATAAAGGATAATAGGTACTTACAAGAACAATGCAGAGATAAACTTTTTCATTGGCACTCGATATATTCTACACTAATGTAACCATTCATATAGATCAGATAATTTGGAACGAACAATTGACAAGCAAGCTATCATGTATACTGCTATCACATAATGAACCAGGTATGAGTGCAAGTACAATGATATAGGACAACAGGTACTAACAAGAGCAAAGCAGCGGGCAACATATTTGTGATATCCTGTCATCCTTTTCAAATCGGAATTCTTCTTCGAGCAGATTTCCTGCAAAAGAAATCCGTAAGGCACATGCAAAAAAGTAGAAGTTCAAATTGTCATGTGATATCATAGACAATACCTCATCCTGGGAACGAGACCAGTGCATAACAAGGTTTTTCCATTCAATGTCTTCTAAATTTAGCACAAGAGACTTCATCGGAAATTAGTTTATAGACTTACCATCAAAGTTTGATTTTTTCAGGTAACACCAATACTGCTGCAATGCTTCCTTGAAAAGCGCAAGCAAGCTTTGCCTGTCATGACTTTCCAGATTGATCGTCGCCTACTTGCAACAATGTAATGCAAATAATTGATGTGTTCAATCAGCAGAAAATAGGAAAATAATCACCAGGAATAATAGCACTTACACGTAAGTGGGACAGGAAGATGTGAAAATGGTGTTTGTCTTCACTATAATCTTCCCATGATGGGAATATATGCATGTAGTCCCTAACAACATTGAAAGCATTGTGTTTTAAACTGGGAATAACTGGAATGGGGTTCCAATCTGCAGGAATTTGCCATCTCTGTAGTTGGTATAGGTCTTCAGCCGGTGGACTTGCTGTACTTTTTGCTGGAGTGGGATTTTCTATGGTACGGCTGGTGCTATGGCAACTGAATTGGCATACCTTTTGTTGGAGTGTAGGTCCTGTCTAGTTGGGCTAGTGGTGTGGCCAGTGAAGTATGGGTACAGTCTGCTGGAGTCGGTCCTACGTTTTGTGTCACTGGTTGTAGAGCCAATATTAGTGGGGTGCTGTCTGATTTCTCCAGCACCACCATGTTTTTCAAGGACTTTGCTGGTGCTTCTTCAGGTTTGGCAATCACCCTCTTCCTTTTTGATGTATGATGCACAAGAACAACATTTGAGTGGAAAACATGGTATGATGACAAATGGAATATGTATTGATAATGGATGGGCATGGCATCTTGACATATATGATGAGTAAACTAAGCAGATGGCAGTGCAACAAAGTAGAGGAAATGCAAGACACCTTATGCAAGATATGCGCAATCAATAAAACCTTGCCAAACTAGAACAGGAACCTTGATGGGTGAACAGGACAAGCCATCTGCCTTCGACTCTTCGAGGACAACATAGTCATTAGGATCATATTCTGAACAAGAATCTGCAGGTGGGGACCGTATGAGTTTCACTGCATCCAGAATGGCACTCAATGCCTTGTTGCCAATTTTGTTAGTCATTGCTATGTTCCACAATATTCTTCTGATGCGAGCATTCTAATATTCATTGTGATTACATACAATATCTGAGAAGCATGAAAACATAAATAGTAGTGAGATTATCTTTGTAACATAGAGGATATTCTAATATAGGGGCTCCCTTTAAACCCTTGTGTTCTATCACTAGATTTTATGAGAGAGCCCATATGTGTTGTAATATGGTGCGTGCATCAATATAATTTGGCACAAGTACACAAAAAAAAAATAGGCTCTAGAAGTCAGGATAGTTCACTACTTCAGGATGCTGCTAATGCGACACTACGATTAGAGACCCATTGATGAAACTATGTGAGATGCAATAATCGCAAATGGTGGTGTGTAAAAACCATCAAAAAAGGTGCCAAACGTTAGCGATGATGGATGCATCAAACATGGTTCATATTTTAGTTGCATGTGCAATGCAGGGCATACAGTTCAGTTCAATTAACTATTTGTGATGAGGAGGAACAAAAGAAACGGGCAGCCAGATGAAGGCGTGTGCGATATACAGCATACGGTTCACTCGGATGAACTGTTTGTGATGAGGCGAAACAACAAAAACGGGCAGCCAGATGAAGGTGTGTGCGATTTACGGCATACAGTTCACTCGGATGAACTGTTTGCATTGAGCCAAGAGAACAAAAATGGTTCTACTTAACAAGATGTGTGTGATACGCGACAAACAAGTCTGTAATAGGAAATGTGTGGGAAGACCAATAACAACATAGAGGATTCCTATTAACAAGCCATCTGTGTTGTGAGCAAACGATTGCTGGTATACAATTGTCAGTGATTGATGAAATCATCACCGATGGGTTCCATTGTTTAGTCTGTATGAGATGTGATTAGCTCTGTCTACAGAGCATCAACATATATACTTAAAAAGACAGCATTGCATAACCAAATTAAGCATACAATTACACAAGTGACTACACACATAACATTTCCGTAGACCAAAGTAAGCAATTACATGCATACTAAACTAGGAGAAACGAGGATCTAATCATCTACTTCTTGTTGCGATGGCGCTTGCCATTGCTCTGCTTCCGGCTAGATCCCTGGCCGTTTTGGCGCAGGAGGCACTTCCTCATGTCAACAATCCGCCTATACATGGTGTAGCTCGTGTTCGCCTCCTTGGCCGCGTACACGATGTGTGCTTTGTCGAGTTTATCCATCCTGGCCGAGTGCCAGGCACGCTTGTCCTTGTTGCAGGAATCCTTCATGTCTCTGTAGTAGGGGTCGATGATGGCCTCGACAAGGTGAACCAGTGAGTCCTTCTCATGCTACTTGCTACCCCAGATCTTCTATTGGCCCTAGATGTCGACAAGATTCTAGTAGGCGATGCCCGTATTCTTGAGCACCTTTACATCATTAGTGATGTCCACCATAGCAAACATGTAGTGGGGGTTGTTGACAAACTTGGCAAAATGCTCGCAAGGCCTTGTGGCCATGCAGTAGTGGTAGACGAAGATGTTGTTGCACACGCACATCTGGGTGACAACAACCTTGGGATGAGACCCGACACGAGCGTTGGTGTATTCGAGGACGAACACGGCCACCTTGTACTTCTCCTCAGCAAGCAACAGCTCCATGATGTGGATGGAGTGCTCCGCCCAGACCGGGTTGTCGGTGTACACCACCGAGAGCTCCGTGAACCTTCCGTGAGTGTCCACCATGGCATGCATGGTAAACTATTGCTTGTCGCCGGCAGCCACTCGGAGCGCCATTGGATCCGCGCAAGATACCCTCTAAGCATTTGTCATGGTGGTGTTGCAATAGTGGGGCGTGATCGAAAGGTTGAAGAGACACAAGGGTTAAATGGCCGCTGTAACAAATGGGGGTCGGCCGGTGTCGGTGCACAGAAGTCGGGGCTCTACTTTGCACCCCTTTACTTGTGCATGGGCAGTCAGAGCCGCACCTGTGACCACACTTAGTAGGGCAAAGGAGGGAAGCCAAAGCCACAAGACAGTCAAAGCAACGCCAAGACAGAGACACGAAGAGCAAGAGGGAGAGGAGGACTCCCCCTGCAAGACCCTTGCTGTCAGGACCCCGGCTCAATGCCACATTGATCTAGCATGTAACACATCATATCACTTTGCGGCCTCACGCACGGTATCCCCACAGGTGTCGCCTTACCTTTGCTCGGGACCCTTTGCGCCTTTTGGCACACGTATATGATAGTGTCGCTAGCATCCATATGATAAGGAGCCCGGGCTGACATGGCTAGTCGTAAACCCAAAGTGGCACAAAATTACAAGGACAGGCATCCATGACCCAGCATCGAACGTGTCGGTCATCAGCGAGTGAATCCAGGCTGTAGCACTGGGCTAGCAGGACTCCGGTGAACCGGGCTATAGCGGGCTAACAGGACTCCGGTATTCATCGCGTGACATTTCCCCGAAGGGACAGACACAAGATCGAAGAAGGACACATGCCGACCAGCCTAAGTGTTCAGGAGCAGTAGCAAGCTACCATGGCTCAGTGGAAGCACTAGGAGACATTTCCCAGTAAGAGAGGCTACTAAGGATAAACAACTAGATAGTCAGATCCCACACATACCAAGCATTTCAATAACATACACACAATATGCTCGATATGTGCAAATACAACATGGCATCACAACATGACTCTGCAACTCAAGTATTTTATTCAATAGGCTCCAGGGAGCGAGATATTACAAACATGAGTCTCATGACCCAGCATTCAGAGCATACAAGTCAAAGCACAAGCGGAAGCTTAACATGTCTGAGTATAGACATCTAGAAATGAAAAAGGCTGAGAAGCCTGACTAACTACCAGATCCTGCCGAGGGCACAAGATCGTAGCCGAGGTAACAAGCTAAACGTCGAAGTCCATGCGGTACTACTAGTGAGACTGAAGTCTCTCTGCAAAAACATAAAATAGGCAAACGTGAGTACAAATGTACCCAGCAAGACTTACATCAGAACTAACTACATATGCATCATTATCAACAAAGGGGATGGTGGGGTTTAACTGCAGTAAGCCAGCTTTGACTCAGTGGCTAACCTAAACTACGACTGCAAGTAACTCTTTTGAGGTGGCGCACACGAGTTCACATATTCACCATATCAATACACCACTGTGGATCCGCTCCCGTCTCCCTACGAGAACGCCATCCATAGCACTCACGCTTATCTTGCGTATTTTAGAGTATCCACTTTCACTTGTCTATGAACTGTACAGGCAACCCAGAAGTCCTTTACCGTGGGCATGGCTATTCGAATAGATCATATTAACCCTGCAGGGGTGTACTTCTTCACACACGCTCTCGCCACTTACTGCCATGTACACGTCA
Source organism: Triticum dicoccoides (assembly GCF_002162155.2). Classification (NCBI taxonomy): domain Eukaryota; kingdom Viridiplantae; phylum Streptophyta; class Magnoliopsida; order Poales; family Poaceae; genus Triticum; species Triticum dicoccoides. The sequence goes on along the minus strand of NC_041393.1, from coordinate 301,931,097 downwards.
TGTATCTCGGCAACCTTCAAGCAGAAGCCTGGCGAGGGTGTCGGCCACGACCTGACTAACCACACAAGTCTCTCGTCCAGGTTTATCGCCTATTCAGGTTCCATCCGCAAGGAGATCCGGCTAGTGTGTCGCTCACGGCCCCAAACGATGTGTGCAGGGTTCCCAAGTCCACCATCCGGGTGCCACTTGGTACACTTGGCCACTGTGCCTAGTCTGTCCCAAGCCCACCTGTACCGGGTGCCACTTGGTAGACTACTAACACTACCTACAAACACCAGAAACTAGTTGCAACTCCTGGACAGAGATCGAGTTGATTAATAAGTCGAGAGGTGCACTTAAGCATTCCAATGCGTGGTAGTAGCTGTTCATGGATCACAAACACAGAAATCAGTTCCTGAGGACGGCTACAATGAGACAACCCACCATGTACTCCTACATGGCCTCTCACCGCTACCTTTACCAAATCGTGTTCACACACTTAGCTCTCAACAGTAAGGCATGTTCACCACATTCCAATTCATCCCCGATGAATCAGACCTGACACAACTCTAAGCAATAGCAGGCATGACAAACAAGCATGAATGAATAGGCACATCAGGGCTCAAACAACTCCTACTCATGCTAGTGGGTTTCATCTATTTACTGTGGCAATGACAGGTCATGCAGAGGAAAGGCGTTCAACTACCGCAGCATGTAACAGTTGAATCGTTGTTGTCCTAATGCAGTAAAAGAGAGCAGGAGCGAGAGAGTGGGATTGTATCGTAATGAACAAGGGGTTTTTGCTTGCCTGGCACTTCTGAAGATAGTATAGTTCTTCATCGGTGTCATCGATCACATCGTCGGTACACGTCTACTGAGAGGGGGCAAATACCGGCAAACAAGGGAGAACACAATCAATGCAATGCAACAATATGATGCATGAATGTGACATGGCAATATGATGTGGTTTGTGCTAATGCAACTAAAACCAGATTAAATGAAGTTGGTTTGAATCCAAGATTCAAATTCAAACTCCACATGTGGTTATTTAAATGCCATTTAATTGAATTGTCCTAAACAGTAGTCATAAGTTGTTCTATCATGCATGAAAATGGTACATATGGATAGATTGGATTTTTCTGATTATTTTTCATATATAAATTATTTCATTCTGAGTTACGGTTGAATTTATATGAATTTTAGAAGTTTATACTATTTTCTGGAATTTCCTGGTTATTATAAATTAGACTAAAACCAGAAAATAGTTTACTGCGCCAGCATGAAATCATGCTGACGTCAGCAGGTCAACGGGCGGCCCGGGTCAAACTGACCAGTGGGCCCGCATGTCAATTACTAACCTAACTAACTGGGTTAATTAGCGTTTTAACTTAAGCTAACCTAGATTAATTAGGTGGGCTGGTCCCGCATGTCAGTGACCCAGGGGGAGGTCAAATCCCCTGGTCAACCGGGGCTGAACCACCGGCGTTTAACTGCCAGCGGCAGATGACGCGGCAGGGAACTCGGGAATGGGCTGTGGTGCCCCGTTTGCAGCGTGGCTGGGCCCGTTCGAGAGCCCAGACCAGCGCGCGTCGGGTGGTGGAGCCAGCTGGGCCTGGGGCAACCTATAATGGCGGAGGCAACGAGCCGGGCGGCGGCCAGAGCTCGCAGGTGTGCGGCTGCGGGGCCACACCTTGCAAGGAAGCCGGCTAGGGGTGGCGTTGGCCTCCTGGTTGCTCCAGGAGCCTGCGGGGTGCGCGGATCCGAGCAGAGAAGCACGGTCGCTGCAGGAACAACAGCCACGGCGGAGGGCGGCTTCGGTGACGGCGAGGAACGGCGCTACGGCACGGAAGCGAGCAAAAGGGGAGAGGGGAGATGCTCAGGGCTCACCGCGGGTCAGTTGGGTAGGTCGGTTGGCTCGGGGACGCACTGGAGCCCGTGAATCGACGACGGCGAGGTGCGGCAGTAGGCGGCGAAGACGGCGAACCTGGCGATGATGTCGACCTCCCGGGGTCCCTTCAGTCGATGAGGCGAATAAGCGCGGTGAGGCGGAGCTTCTGGGATGGTTTTTAGCGCAATGGATGGCCAGTGGACGCAGCAACAGCGAGCGGTGGCGACGACGTGTTTGGGTGTGCGTGAGAGAACGAGACAGAGGAGGGGAACGAGGGAGAGGGAGAGAGCGAGGGGGTCCAGGGGGCTCTGGGCATCTCCAGAAGTGGGGTCAGGAAGGAGGACAAGCCTCTAGCGCGAAGCAGGAGGTGGCCCTCGCCTCCTGTGTGTGCGCCACGCACAGTGCACACTGGCGGGAGGAAGGAGATGACTGGCAGAGCCAGTCGGCTGGGCCGATTGCTGGGCCGCCAGGTAAGGCCCAGGTAGCTTCTCCCTTCTCCTTTCTGATTTTTCCTATTTCTTTTTGTTTTCTATTTCCTGAAGTTTGTTTTGATTTGATTTAAAAATCAAATCATTTTAGTAGCTTCTGAAAAGATATATGTGGCTTGATACAAAGTATTCAAAGTCACTCACAAATTTTCAGAATTATTGGACTTATAATTCTTTTATAGGAGAATTAATTCCAACTCAAATACTTATTGATTTAAATCCAGATGGCAAAAATAATTCCTCAAAAATGTTCTATATTTTTGGTTTGGGTCAGAACCCTTGTAAAAAATATCAAACATCATTGAAGTGCATTCTCGAAACATTGGATGCATTTTCCAGGGTTATTTGCCCTTCTTTTAATTGAATTTTTGAGGCTTTCAAATTTCCTCAGTTCAACTTTCAGAATTTAGACATGATGCATGGATGCAATGCCACTAATTACAAACATTATTCTAGGGCTGTGACAACTCACCCCCACTAAACAAGAATCTCGTCCCGAGATTCAAGCATAGGGTAAGATGGAAGGGGGATGCAAACTAACACAATCTTCACGATCCAGATTGCACGTCATAAGAATGTTGATTCCTTGCATCATGTTGGTCTTGACAACTCTGCTTTCGAGATCTTCATCAAACATGAGGACAGAGACAACTTTACAATGATGGGTCATCTTAATGATCACAGGATCAACTCACGGAATGAGACGTAGGGCATCTCTTGATCTGAGAGGCAAAACACACCTTGGAAAGGGCGGAAGGACAGTTTGACGGGGGTTTCATAGTAGCAAGGAAAAATTGCCATGATTCCATAACGGGCACCTTGGGGAAGGTGACTCCTAGAATTTCCCTTAAGTGGCAAAAAGAATTACTTTTGATACCTAGATCATTGAAACTCTCTATACCAGCCTAAGGCAATTCACAAACGATCGTTTGACGAAGTTGGAGAGAACAACATACTCGGGCTAGAATGGATGATGTGGACTACCTTGTTGAAGACAACGCGATGGATGATTTTGCTTATCAAAGGAAATGGATGGGACCCATGGTAGGACCAGTTCTGAAGATGATCCTGAACAACAATTGCTGAGAAGGGCAGTCCAAGGGGGATTGGCACAAGGCGGTGCAAGCTGGGAACAAAATGCAAATGTCGAGAATGTTCCAACCATCATATCTGCGTGAGATTCAGATCTGGTTGGTGTTAGAACAATCCAGACTCATCGAGTCTAGAAAGAAAAATGAAAGTTTGCAACACAAATAGACAAGATGACGTTGCGAGATCCCCGGGGAATGAACTATGGTAGTAAGCTCCAAAACATGAGCTGGTTCTGCTAAAAGCATGTGAACACGCTGTCCCAGACAAGCATGACCACGCAGTAGTCTTATAATAAAACACTACTGAGTTCTGGCAGGGAACCATCATCAATGATATCGGAGTCTTCACGCGTGGAAGTCCAAAGATTTTACCTTACAACAGACTCCTTTATCTTGAACAAGTCAATTAGTGGCTTGGTGTGCTAGGGACACATATAGAATGGAGATAGCGAGCCTGTCAAACCATAGCATACTTCGCACATGCATGACTGACCTAGGATGATTCCAGGGAAAACAAAACAATCTGTCTCGAACTCACGGCGGCAACTTGCACCAAATGCACATGAATTTGAGGAAGTCACGTCTTCCATCCAAGCATAAGCTTCATGAACGGAACACGAAGGCATTGCTTACAAAATTTTCAACACTAGGTTGATGTTCAACATGAATCATGGGGGAGACAAAATGCTGCTGATGGACTCAACAGCAACTCATCGGAATTTCCATATCACTGGACTTCCACCATCATGTGAACACGAGGATAGCATTGGTCAAACCAAAAAAATATAATGATGTATGCTCGAGGGATCAACCACGAGTAAGACAACATTATGAACATCGTTGGTTCTGATTTGACTTGACGATAGCCCATACTCAAATCAAAGATGGGGTAAGACAATAGGTCCAACAACTGATCACAGGGACCAATTAATGAAGATATCATCTTTCTTCAACACACACACACACACACACACACACACACAGAAAGATATCCCTTAACATGAACTAAGTCGGACAAGCTTTTATCTTCCAACTCTCCAAGTTGTTGTTTATCTTGACCAACTAGCTTAGGGGTATCCCACACAGATTCTTGGAGAAGGGGTGGTTTACAAGAAACCATCTTGATCACGAACTCAACATAGCGGTCAGGTGACAACCTGGTAATACTTCTGAGAAGATATTCGGAAAATCACAAACCACCGATATGTTACTAAGCTCGAGAGCAATCTTGCTTTCCAGGCAAGATGATATGATCAGATGAGCGAGGGATTGACGAAATCCTAACTCACCGGTCGAAGAGTGCACCAACAATAAGGACTAGGTAGCACAATCTATCTTAGAATGATGATTCAAGAACCAACACGCTAAGAAGGAAATTATTGTCCTTTAACTACCAAGCAACAGGGTTGCTAGAAGTATTGATTTCACACATCACGGTTCACTTGTCGGCATTCCGGTTGCAACAACACGGAAGCCGAGAAATGAATAATGAGGGCGAGAAGTATCACTGTATCAAGAGTTCATAGAATGGTGTGCAATTCCCATGATATTCTTGATATAAAGATGGTAATACTCCAAGTTAGAACAAAACAAGAGCTAGATTAGCATTTTGATCTGCAGAACACAACTGCTTTGACCCAATCCTGGATATGGATGAGGTACTGAAGTTTGTTTCTCCTAGTCACTCTGGAATAGAATGGCTTGACGGACCACAAGAGTAATAGGCATCGACGAACAAATGCACGCATACTCTTGACTATCAATTGATACACGAGGGTCAGAAGACAACTAAAATGGGACAACTCAAAAGAACATATGATTTCTGAGTTGTGGATGCATGGATTAGCATGTCGAACCAAGTTCAACAGGTTTCTTCCGGATAACCCATGCAGAAAGGTAGAGCTGGCAGAGTCACAATATAGAATGGAGAACTCATCGAGAGCACTCTGGTTGCGATCTTTTGGTTCAAAGAACTTCTTCCATAAGTGGTTCATCGTATTTGGAAGAAGGAAATACCACGAACCTCAAGGACTAATGCAAAGGTTACTAATATCCTAGAGGGACTAGCAACACTATCAACATGAAGTAAGTAGGGTGAATCTCGGGTTCGGAGACCCAGGAGTAGAATACCTACCAACTAAATGGAATCACGGGATGCTTTCGAGAATGATGGCCAGAATCATCACACTAGGACACATAACATGGCTAAATTGCTAGGAGATTCTATAATACACCTAGGGTCATAATAGTAGCTCCAACATATATGTCGAGGCAGCAGAGTACCTCAACTCACCGATTAGCGTGGTTAATCTGGCCAAAGGAACATCGAAACGGTAAGAAGGTATTTGCGAATGCATCAGACTATTTAGAAACCTGGGATGACTTGGACAGCATAATGGCTGTAAATGCTCAAAAGAATTTAGACATGCTACAAAAATTGTGGCATCGCCACTCAGAAGCACAATATCAAGGTTTCGAGATCAACAATGAACATACAGAACATAGTAGGAATTGAACTCAAGCTTAGAACCATCAATCCTATAGGTCTACGGATTAGTAACACGTGATCCTAATAGAAAGAAGAGATAGCCTAGTTCCTTAGCCCCGTAGGAAAGATATGATGACTCAGACCAGAAGGGCATAAGGTAAAGGAGTAAAAAGATCCTTACGTTCCATCCCACAATCAATTCCCTTATATAACTAAAGAATTTCTAGACTCAACTTCGACCAGTTTGGCTTGGTAATCCTACAGGCAGTCAAGCTCTGATACCAAAGCTGTCAGGACCCCGGCTCAATGCCACATCGATCTAGCATGTAACACATCATATCACTTTGCGGCCTCACGCACGGTATCCCCACGGGTGTCGCCTTACCTTTGCCTGGGACCGTTTGCGCCTTTTGGCACACGTATATGATAGTGTCGCTAGCATCCATATGATAAGGAGCCCGGGCTGACATGGCTAGTCGTAAACCCAAAGTGGCACAAACTTACAGGGACAGGCATCCATGACCCAGCATCGAACGTGTCGGTCATCAGCGAGTGAATCTAGGCTGTAGCACTGGGCTAGCAGGACTCCGGTGAACCGGGCTGTAGCGGGCTAACAGGACTCTGGTATTCATCGCGTGACATTTCCCCGAAGGGACAGACACAGGATCGAAGAAGGACACATGCCGGCCAGCCTAAGTGTTCCGGAGCAGTAGCAAGCTACCATGGCTCAGTGGAAGCACTAGGAGACATTTCCCAGTAAGAGAGGCTACTAACGATAAACAACTAGATAGTCAGATCCCACACATACCAAGCATTTCAATAACATACACACAATATGCTCGAGATGTGCAAATACAACATGGCATCACAACATGACTCTACAACTCAAGTATTTTATTCAATAGGCTCCGGGGAGCGAGATATTACAAACATGAGTCTCATGACCCAGCATTCAGAGCATACAAGTCAAAGCACAAGCGGAAGCTTAACATGTCTGAGTACAGACATCTATAAATGAAAAAGGCTGAGAAGCCTGACTAACTACCAGATCCTGCCGAGGGCACAAGATCGTAGCCGAGGTAACAAGCTAAACGTCGAAGTCCATGCGGTACTACTAGTGAGACTGAAGTCTCCCAGCAAGACTTACATCAGAACTAACTACATATGCATCATTATCAACAAAGGGGATGGTGGGGTTTAACTGCAGTAAGCCAGCTTTGACTCAGTGGCTAACCTGAACTACGACTGCAAGTAACTCTTTTGAGGTGGCGCACACGAGTTCACATATTCACCATATCAATACACCACTGTGGATCCGCTCCCGTCTCCCTACGAGAACGCCATCCATAGCACTCACGCTTATCTTGCGTATTTTAGAGTATCCACTTTCACTTGTCTATGAACTGTACAGGCAACCCAGAAGTCCTTTACCGCGGACACGGCTATTTGAATAGATCATATTAACCCTGCAGGGGTGTACTTCTTCACACACGCTCTCGCCACTTACCGCCATGTACACGTCATGTATCTCGACAACCTTGAAGCGGAAGCCTAGCGAGGGTGTCGGCCACGACCTGACTAACCACACAAGTCTCTCGTCCAGGTTTATCGCCTATTCGGGTTCCATCCGCAAGGAGATCCGGCCGGGGTGTCGCTCACGGCCCCAAACGATGTGTGCAGGGTTCCCAAGTCCACCATCTGGGTGCCACTTGGTACACCGGGCCACTGTGCCTAGTCTGTCCCAAGCCCACCTGTACCGGGTACCACTTGGTAGACTACTAACACTACATACAAACACCAGAAACTAGTTGCAACTCCTGGACAGAGATCGAGTTGAATAATAAGGCGAGAGGGGCACTTAAGCATTCCAATGCGTGGTAGTAGCTGTTCATGGATCACAAACACAGAACTCAGTTCCTGAGGACGGCTGCAATGAGACAACCCACCATGTACTCCTACATGGCCTCTCACCGCTACATTTACCAAATCGTGTTCACACACTTAGCTCTCAACAGTAGGGCATGTTCACCACATTCCAATTCATCCCCGATGAATCAGACCTAACACAACTCTAAGCAATAGCAGGCATGACAAACAAGCAAGAATGAGTAGGCACATCAGGGCTCAAACAACTCCTACTCATGCTAGTGGGTTTCATCTATTTACTGTGGCAATGACAGGTCATGCAGAGGAAAGGGGTTCACCTACCGCAGCATGTAACAGTTGAATTGTTGTTGTCCTAATGCAGTAAAAGAGAGCAGGAGCGAGAGAGTGGGATTGTATCGGAATGAACAAGGGGTTTTGCTTGCCTGGCACTTCTGAAGATAGTGTAGTTCTTCATCGGTGTCATCGATCACATCGTCGGTACACGTCTATTGAGAGGGGGCAAATACCGGCAAACAAGGGAGAACACAATCAATGCAATGCAACAATATGACGCATGAATGTGACATGGCAATATGATGTGGTTTGTGCTAATGCAACTAAAACCAGATTAAATGAAGTTGGTTTGAATCCAAGATTCAAATTCAAACTCCACATGTGGTTATTTAAATGCCATTTAATTGAATTGTCCTAAACAGTAGTCATAAGTTGTTCTATCATGCATGAAAATGGTACAGATGGATAGATTGGATTTTTCTGATCATTTTTCATATATAAATTATTTCATTCTGAGTTACGGTTGAATTTATATGAATTTTAGAAGTTTATACTATTTTCTGGAATTTCCTGGTTATTTTAAATTAGACTAAAACTAGAAAATAGTTTACTGCGCCAGCATGACATCATGCTGATGTCAGCAGGTCAACGGGCGGCCCGGGTCAAACTGACCAGTGGGCCCGCGTGTGAGTTACTAACCTAACTAACTGGGTTAATTAGCGTTTTAACTTAAGCTAACCTAGATTAATTAGGCGGGCTGGTCCCGCATGTCAGTGACCCGGGGGGAGGTCAAATCCCCTGGTCAACCGGGGCTGAACCACCGGCGTTTAGCCGCCGGCGGCAGATGACGCGACGGGGAACTCGGGAACGGGCTGTGGTGCCCCGTTTGCAGCGTGGCTGGGCTCGTTCGAGAGCCCAGACCAGCACGCGTCGGGTGGTGGAGCCAGCCGGGCCTGGGGCGGCCTATAATGGCGGAGGCAACGAGCCGGGCGGCGGCCGGAGCTCGGAGGTGTGCGGCTGCGGGGCCACAGCTCGCAAGGAAGCCGGCTAGGGGTGGCGTTGGCCTCCTGGTTGCTCCAGGAGCCTGCGGGGTGCGCGGATCCGAGCGGAGAAGCACGGTCGCTGCAGGAACAACGGCCACGACGGAGGGCAGCTTCGGTCACGGCGAGGAACGGCGCTACGGTACGGAAGCGAGCAAAAGGGGAGAGGGGAGACGCTCAGGGGCTCACCGCGGGTCAGTTGGGTAGGTCGGTTGGCTCGGGGACGCACTGGAGCCCGTGAATCGACGACGACGAGGTGCGGCAGTAGGCGGCGAAGACGGCGAACCTGGCGATGCTGTCGACCGCCCGGGGTCCCTTCAGTCGATGAGGCGAAGAAGCGCGGTGAGGCGGAGCTTCTGGGATGGTTTTTAGCGCAAGGGGTGGCTGGTGGACGCAGCAACAGCGAGCGGTGGCGACGACGCGTTCGGGTGTGCGTGAGAGAACGAGACAGAGGAGGGGAACGAGGGACAGGGAGAGAGCGAGGGGGTCCAGGGGCTCTGGGCATCTCCAGAAGTGGGGTCAGGAAGGAGGACAGGCCTCCAGCGCGAAGTAGGAGGTGGCCCTTGCCTCCTCTGCGTGCACCACGCACAGTGCACACTGGCGGGAGGAAGGGGATGACTGGCAGAGCCAGTCGGCTGGGTCGATTGCTGGGCCGCCAGGTAAGGCCCAGGTAGCTTCTCCCTTCTCCTTTCTGATTTTTCCTATTTCTTTTTGTTTTCTATTTCCTGAAGTTTGTTTTGATTTGATTTAAAAATCAAATCATTTTAGTAGCTTCTGAAAAGATTTATGTGGCTTGACACAAAGTATTCAAAGTCACTCACAAATTTTCAGAATTATTGGACTTATAATTCTTTTATAGGAGAATTAAATCCAACTCAAATACTTATTGATTTAAATCCAGATGGCCAAAATAATTCCTCAAAAATGTTCCATATTTTTGGTTTGTGTCAGAACCCTTGTAAAAAATATCAAACATCATTGAAGTGCATTCTCGAAACATTGGATGCATTTTCCAGGGTTATTTGCCCTTCTTTTAATTGAAATTTTGAGGCTTTCAAATTTCCTCAGTTCAACTTTCAAAATTTAGACATGATGCATGGATGCAATGCCACTAATTACAAACATTATTCTTGGGCTGTGACACTTGCCGGGGCAGTCTTTGCGGCCCCCGCAAGGGCCTTGCCAGGGAAACTTGCCCAACACCAGCGGAATGTGCCACCCTTGAGCCCGAGGTTTCGAACATCACCAACAACATTGGAACCAAGGCTCGGGAGGCACCTCCCTGGTGGCATGCAAATCTTTCGGGAGATCATTAACACACAAGAACAGATGAGGACTAGAAGACGAGACCTCCGGCAACATCCTTGCCGGGGACGACCGTGGCGCCACGGTAAGGCCCTTGCTGGGGCCCCGGGCAAGACCCTTGTCGAGGACATCAGCGGGGCCGCAGCCAGTACCGCATGCACCAAGACCCCTCTGCTGTTCCCATGCAGCTACCAGCCCAGCCAGCCAGGCGGGCACCTGTGTGGCAACGTGCGGTCCCGAAGCCAACTCAGCAAGCACCTACATGGTGGCACATAGATCTTCATGAAGACGCCGCCACCGCACCAGCTCAGCAGCCTACCGGCCTACATGGCGCTGCCCACCTCGCTGGCCTGGACGCGTGTCGCAGCAGGGCGAGGCGGCAATAAAGCGAGGGGACACCTCAAGGGGCGCATTTAATGCGTCTTGTCCCATAATGACAAGTGATAAGCATAGCCACAGTACCCTTTCCACCTCATGTGTGCCATTGTAGCGCCTCCTTCGACTATAAAAGGAGGCCCAAGGCATAGTGGAGAGGGATTCGGCACTTTGAGCAAGTCACGCTCAATAGCTAGCTCAAGAACATTCAAATACACACCAAAGCAGGACTAGGGTATGACGCGACCTCCGCGGCCCGAACCTGGGTAAACGACCTTTGTGCTAGCCCTTAGACCTGCTCTTCTCACAACCCCGCACCCGCCGACCATAGTAGGGATCCCGTTGATCCCATAGGTATCGTTCCCACTGATAGTCGGCCTGTAATCATCATGTCTTGTCACAGTGTTCATAGCGGAGGATTCCAGTGCATGCTTGACAACATTGCATAATACGCGTTTCGTTTGACCACGCGTGGGCTCAAAGATGCGCCAAATGTATCATTGAAAGGATCGAGAAGAGGTGTCTAGAGGGGGGTGAATAGACCCTTAACACACGAAGTTGGCAGTTTTTAAGTTTCTCAAGTTTAGGTGGAGATTTAGCATAAGTTTAACCATTCACAATACATATCAAGCAAGCATGCAAAGAGTATATGAGCAGCAGAAAGTAAAGCATGCAACTTGCAAGAAAGTAAAGGGATGGGATTGGAGTGTGCAAACGCAATTGGAGACACGGATGTTTTTGGCGTGGTTCCGATAGGTGGTGCTATCATACATCCACGTTGACGGAGACTTCAACCCACGAAGGATAATGGCTGCGCGAGTCCACGGAGGGCCCCACCCACGAAGGGTCCACGAAGAAGCAACCTTGTCTATCCCACCATGTCCATCGCCCACGAAGCACTTGCCTCACTAGGGTGTATCTTCATGAAGTAGGCGATCTCCTTGCCCTTACAAACTCCTTGGTTCACTCCAAAATCTTGTCAGAGGCTCCCAAGTGACACCTAACCAATCTAGGAGACACCACTCTCCAAAAGGTAATAGATGGTGTGTTGATGATGAACTCCTTGCTCTTGTGCTTCAAATGATAGTCTCCCCAACACTCAACTCACTCTCAGAGGATTGGATTTGGTGGGAAGATGATTTGAGTGAAAAGCAACTTGGGGAAGGCTAGAGATCAAGATTCATTTGGTTGGATTGGAATATCTTGGCCTCAACACATGAGTAGGTGGTTCTCTCTTAGAAAATGAATGCAGGAAGTGCAGGCACATTCTGATGGCTTCCCTCATGAAGGAGGAGAGGGTGGTGGGGTATATATAGCCTCCACACAAAATCTAACCGTTACACACAATGTACCAAACTCGGTAGGACCGAATCAGAAAACTCAGTCGGACCGATTCAGTACATATGTGACCGTTAGGCAATTTCGGTGGGACCGATATGATCAACTTAGCGGGACCGATGTGCAAGGGTTAGGGTAAAACCTCATCTCGGTTTGACCGACTACACATCTTGGTGGGACCGATATGGTAATAAGCAAATCAAAGAGTTGGTCAGGCAACCTCACTGTGACCGATTACATATTTTTGGTGGGACCGAAAATATTGCAATACACAATAGAGAGTTTGCAAGCCCATCTCAGTGAGACCAAGATCCCATCGGTGTGACCAAATTGATTAGGGTTTCTGGTAGTGGCTATGTCAAATGAACTCGGTGGCGCCGGATGGATCAAATCGGTGGGGCCGAGTTTGACTTTTGGTTTTGGACATATGTGGATATGAGAAAGTGGTTGAGGGCTTTGGAGCATATCACTAAGCACTTTGAGCAAGCAGACCATTAAGCAACACCTTATCCCCTTTTAATAGTATTGGCTTTCCTATAGACTCAATGTGATCATGGATCACTAGAATAGAAAATGTAGAGTCCTGAGCTTTGAGCTTGAGCCAATATTTTGTCCTTAGCATCTTGAAAGGGTTCCACATCCTCTTGTCCATGCCACTCCACTGTTGAACTTGTCTGAAATATACTAGATGAAAGTATTAGTCCAACAAGAGATATGTTGACATTACTTACCAAAATCACCCAGGGAGAACTTGTGCTTTCAATCTCCCCCTTTTTTGGTAATTGATGACAACATACATCAAAGCTTTAGATAAAGATATAGAGAAAGGCAAGTAAAGCTTTGGAAAGACATGTAACATGCATAGGCTCCCCCTACATGTATGCAATCATACAAATATGGAACATAAGATCATGTGAGTGCATAAACATGACAGATCAAGCAATGAGTTACATGTATCTTGGCTATATGCATCAGAGTAAATGATGTGAACATGGTTAATGTACCTTCATGCTTATGAGTCCTTCTTGCAAACAATATGTACATCAGCAAGAGATCCTCATGCACATGAATGTGATGCATATACTTACCTCGTGGTCTTGAACTGGCTTTGGAAGAAATGATCCTGAGTAAACAAGTTTAGACAACACACAAACATCTACTAAGCTGAGCAAGAGCAGTAAACCACAAGAGTACCAAGATTTGGGATGAAATATGTAGAGTGAGTACTAGGTACTCTATTTGAGTGTAGACATGTCCCCAAAGGTAAAGATATGCAATGAATTTTAAGATTTCCTTCCCTTAGATGTCTTGATCCCCCTAAATCTTATAATGGATATTGGGAGAAGGTAGGGAATAGAAAAACAGAGCAAAGCAAATACAAAAACAACATGAACATGTCTTTCCCCGCTAAAGACATGTAAATTCTCTCCTCTTTGAATACCAAGCAACTAGAGTCTCTCTTTTGAAAGGAATGTCTCTCTCTCCTTATTGCTCTCTCCCCCTGTTGGAGTGATCAAGCTTTGATGTGAACTCTCTCTCCCCCTTTGACATCAATTTCCAATAAGGATGCAATGCAAATGGGTTTGGTCCTTGAGTCACAAAGCAAAGCAGCACATAGAATATGATGCTGGTAGAGGATAAGAATCATCGAGTGGAGCTAGAACAAAAATGTGCAGACTGCGAGTGATAGAGTGATTTCTCAGCATTGAAATCGGCTACACCGAGTTCATTCCTTTGGTGGCACCAAAAAGTTTCGGTTTGACCGAAAGAGGCAAATCGGCTTGTTCGAGTTCATCACAGAGAAAACACTTTTCACCTCAGCTCACTAAGCGAGTAAGATCTCACAAGGATTTGCAATGAATTAAACAGAAGGATGTGCAATGAATTGGGTGCAGAGCAATGCAGAAGAAAAATAAAAGAGAAGAAATCTAGATAATTTTTTTTGAAAGGGAAACAAATATGCATGAGACAAAATGCAAGAATAGGGAGAAACACTACAGAATTTCATCTAGAATTGGTCGGCAACAAAGTCACCTATGTTAGAGCATATTGACGTAGGAGTCAAGTGAGGACACTTGATCATAGGTCATACTCATCGTCTAAGCTCAAAATGGGGTTGCCATTTTTCATTTAAGCATCTTGATGTATTCTCATCTTGTTGAGTTGCTTTCACCCATGTCTTGGGGTAAAGCTTCTCTAAGATGGAATAACATACCTTGGGTGGTGGTGTTGAACCTGATCATGTAGTTGAACTTGTGTGGGATGCTCAATGTTGATGTAGTTCATTTGGAGCACCACTTGTAATTGGAGTTCATCTACCTAAATGGATTAGATTTGCAAGGAAGAGCACTTGTGTATCCAAAATGAAAATCATGAAATTTTACTTAGGAATTTGTCAAATCATATGTTTGAGGAGTTTCACGCTTCCTTGTCTTCAACCACTGTAAAGTAGAGACTTGGTGATGTAGAGATTTCTCAAGATATGAGTGAGTTGCAATCTCATGGATTTAGATCCATCCAAGTACCTACATGGGTGAGATAACATGCAAGGGTGAAAATGTATCCAAGATATATGATCATCATCATGAGAGAAATATCAAGGATTAGTCCTAGGCTCATGTCTTGCATGTATCCAAATGGAGTTCCTACTCCAAGTTTGAGGCATCAATGATGTTAAATTCACCTCTCAACCTTCAAAAAACTTTCTCATCAAGTGGTTTAGTGAATATATCCGCCAATTTCTGGTCGGTGCGAACATGCTTAAGATTAGTATCACCCTTAGAAACATGATCTCGAATGAAATGATGACGAACTTCAATGTGCTTAGTTCGAGAGTGTTGCATGGGATTGTGAGCAATCTTAATAGCACTTTCGTTGTCACAAAGCAAACGAACATGTTTCACATATATACCATAATCTTTAAGAGTTTGGGTCATCCAAAGTAATTGAGCACAACATGAACCGGCGGCAATGTATTCCGCTTTGGCGGTGGATAAGGATACCGAGTTTGTTTCTTGGAGGACCAAGACACAAGAGAGCTACCAAGAAATTGACAAGTACCCGAAGTAGACTTTCTATCAACCTTGTCTCCAGCATAGTCTGAATCAATGTAGCCAACAAGATTAAAAGAGGCCCTCTTTGGATACCAAATGCCAAAGTTTGGTGTGTGAATTAAGTATCTCACTATCCTTTTCATGGCCTTAAGATGACACTCTTTAGGGGCCGCTTGATATCGTGCACACATGTAAACACTTAGCATGATATTGGGACGAGAGGTACATAGATATAATAATGAACCAATCATAGAGCGGTAAACCTTTTGATCAACGGGTTCACCATCTTTGGTCAAGTTAAGATGTCCACTAGTAGGCATGGGTGTACTCATACCTTTGCATTCTCTCATATTGAACTTCTTGAACAAGACCTTGGTATACTTGTTTGAGAGACAAAGGTACCTTTCTTAGTTTGCTTGATTTGCAAACCAAGAAAGAACTTGAGTTCACTCATCATAGACATCTCAAACTTCTCCGACATTAGCTTCCCAAACTTTTCACTAAAATGAGGGTTAGTTGATCCAAATATAATATCATCAACATAGATTTGGCACACAAATAATTCTCCATTAACCCTTCTAGTGAAAAGAGTAGAATCAATTTTTCCAATCTCAAAGCCTTTTTCAATAAGGAACCTAGTCAACCATTTATACCACGCTCTAGGAGCCTGTTTAAGACCATAGAGCTTTGTGGAGTTTGTAAACATGATTAGGTTTCTTAGGATTAACAAAGCCGGGAGGTTGTTTAACATAAACTTCCTCCTCAATTTCACCATTTAGAAAAGCACTTTTAATGTCCATTTGGTATAAAGTGATATCATGGTGATTAGCATAGGCAAGTAAGATGCGAATGGACTCAAGTCTAGCAACAGGGGCATATGTCTCATCATAGTCCACACCTTCGACTTGAGTGTAGCCTTGGGCGACGAGACGTGCTTTGTTGCGAACCACTTGTCCATCTTCATCTTGCTTGTTGCAAAACACCCATTTGGTACCGATGATGTTGTGGTTGTTGTCGGGCTTCTCGACCAAAGTCCACACTTGGTTTCTCTCAAAGTTGTGTAGTTCTTCGTGCATGGCATTTATCCAATCCGGATCTTCCAATGCTTCTTCAACCTTCATGGGTTCAATGCTAGAGATGAATGAATAATGTTCACAAAAGTAAAGTTAGCCAAACGAGATTTAGAGCAAGTGATTGTCCCGGTTTGGATATCATTGTAGATTTGCTCGACTGGATGGTCTCTAGCAACTCTTGCTCGAACTCGTGAGAGCTTTTTCCTTGATCAGGGTGGAACATCTTCATCATCATGTCGTTCTTCTTCTTGGCCTTCATCATTTTTGACATTGTCGTTCTCTCGTCATGGTGGAGAAGGACGTTGATGCGGTTCATCTTGGTGTACTTCCTCATTTTCTTCATCTTGGTGTGTCCCACTTGTGGATGCTTACATATCAACTCTTGGTTCACCTTGTCGTGAGGTAGAAGCTTCCACTTGGACGGACGAGGTACTCTCCTTCACCTCCGTTGGACAAACCCTGCCAATAGACAAGTCTGGGATTGCTTCCGAAGGATCTTTATCTCCTACATCAATTGGCAATTGCTCTACTTGCAAGCCGATAGATTCATCCAACTTCACATCTACCATCTCTTCAACCTTTCGGGTGAAATTGTTGTAGACACGGTAAGTTTGAGAGTTTGATCCATAACTAAGTAGGAAACCTTCATGAGATTTAGGAGCGAATTTAGAACGACGATGCTTATCAAGAATGTAGAACTTGGAGACAAATACTCAAAAGTATCCAACTTGGGTTGTTACCAGTGAGGAGCTCATATGTCGTCTTGCCGAGTAGCTTGTGAAGATAAAGCGATTTGTCGCATGACAAGCTATCTCAACCGATTCCTCCCAAAAGTGCTTTGGCGTCTTGTACTCATCAAGCATCATTCTTGCCATTTTGATGAGCGTATGGTTCTTCCTCTCAACAACTCCATTTTGTTGAGGTGTGTACGTAGCCGAGAACTCATGTGAAATCCCTTCTTCATCAAGAAAGGTGTCCACATTGGAGTTCTTGAACTCCGTTCCGTTGTCGCTGCGAACCTTCTTGATCTTCACTTCAAATTGATTTTGGGCCTTCCTAATGCAGTTTTTGAAGATCTTTTGGACCTGCGATTTATCATCGAGAAAGAACACCCACTTAAATCTTGAAAAATCATCAACTATAACTAGACCAAAAGAGTTTCCATCGATACTTTTGTAAACGTTGGGACCGAAAAGATCCATGTGAAGTAGCTTGAGCGGCCTCCTTGTGGTCATGATGTTCTTCACGGGGTGGCTTCCTCCAACCTGTTTTCCTTCTTGGCAAGCACTGCAAAGTCTATCCTTATCAAATATTACATCTTTAACACCAAGGATATGATCACCTTTAATAATCTTGTCAAGGTTTCGCATGCCCACATGACCTAACCGTCTATGCCACAACCAGCCTTTAGAAGATTTAGCAATTAAGCAAGTTCTAGGTTGAGCCTTTTTAGTGAAATTAACAATGTATAGATCACCTTTGCGTATACCGGTAAAGACCATTTTATGATTATCTCTATGAAGCACTTGGCAATCTACTTTGGTAAATAGGACATTGAAGCCAAAGTCAGCTAGTCTAGAAACAGAAAGCAGATTATAGCCAAGGGATTCAGTGAGCATGACTTTTTGTATGGAGCTATCATGTGAGATGGCCACCTTACCAAGGAAACCACCTTACCTTTTGAGTTATCACCAAAAGTGACATACTTTCGAGGGCCGTCGTTTTTAGCAAGCTCATGAAACATATCTTCATCTCCGGTCATGCGATCGGTACATCCACTATCAAGGACCCATTCCTTTCCTCCTGCCATGTATCCCCGAAGATTTGCCATAAGACCAAAGTGTCTCATGCATCATCAAGATCAAAGTCACTATCATCATCCTCATCATAGTATCCATGGTCAACATCGTCATGTGGTTGATCAATTCCTAGAGAGGGTAATTCATTAGATAAATGAGTTTGAGAATTTTCTTCTTTATGAATTCTAATAGCTTTGGAAATAATATTGCTAATAATCCCAACATCTCCTTTGGCACGCATAAGATTTGTAAGCTCAAATAGACAATCACCAAACTTAGGATCATTGGAATTCATCTTACTCAAGGCAATAGACTTATGAAGAATCTCATCTAGATTTTGCAAGGAATAATTTGGAAATCGTTCCTCAAGAAATTTCCATATAGTGTAGGCACACTTAAGAGTAGGCAAGGAACCTATGAAGTTTCTAGGAAAACCTCTAGTGATAAGATTAACAGTTCTAAGATTGTGAATCATGTCAATGGACACATCAAGAGTAGGATGCATAGGATCAACATGAGGTGCACAAGTCCTAGTAATGTACTTGTTCAAATGATATTCATTGAAAATCAGAAGCATCTCATTTTTCCACTCATGAAAGTACTCTCCATCAAGTATAGGCACTCTATGTCTAAGACTCCCCAAAGTAGACTCATCCATCTTCCTCCAATGGTGTTTAAACCAAAGAAATGGAGATCAAGGCTCTGATACCAATTGAAAGGATCGAGAAGAGGTGTCTACATGGGGGTGAATAGACCCTTAACACACAAAGTTGGCAATTTTTAAGTTTCTCAAGTTTAGGTGGAGATTTAGCATAAGTTTAACCATTCACAATACATATCAAGCAAGCATGCAAAGAGTATATGATAAGCGGAAAGTAAAGCATGCAACTTGCAATAAAGTAAAGGTATGGGATTGGAGTGTGCAAATGCAAATGGAGACACGGATGTTTTTGGTGTGGTTCCGATAGGTGGTGCTATCGTACATCCACGTTGATGGAGACTTTAACCCACAGAGGGTAACGGCTGCGTGAGTCCACAGAGGGCTCCACCCACAAAGGGTCCACGAAGAAGCAACCTTGTCTATCCCACCATGGCCATCTCCCATAAGGGACTTGCCTCGCTAGGGTAGATCTTCATGAAGTAGGCGATCTCCTTGCCCTTACAAACTCCTTGGTTCACTCCACAATGTTGTTGGAGGCTCCCAAGTGGCACCTAACCAATCTAGGAGAAACCACTCTCCAAAAGGTAATAGATGGTGTGTTGATGATGAACTCCTTGCTCTTGTGCTTCAAATGATAGTCTTCCCAACACTCAACTCACTCTCATAGTATTGGATTTGGTGGAAAGATGATTTGAGTGGAAAGCAACTTGGGGAAGGCTAGAGATCAAGATTCATATGGTTGGATTGGAATATCTTGGCCTCAACACATGAGCAGGTGGTTCTCTCTCAAAAATGAATGATGGAAGTGTAGGCACGTTCTGATGGCTTCCCTCACGAATGAGGAGAGGGTGGAGGGGTATATATAGCCTCCACACAAAATCTAACTGCTACACAGAATATACCAAACTCGGTGGGACCGAATCAGAAAACTCGGTTGGACCGATTCAGTACATATGTGACCGTTAGGCAATTTCGGTGGGACCGATATGATCAATTTGGTGGGACCGATGTGCAAGGGTTAGGGTAAAACCTCATCTCAGTTTGACCGATTACACATCTTAATGGGACCGATATGGTAATAAGCAAAATAGAGAGTTGGTCCGGCAACCTCGGTGTGACCAATTACATATTTTTGGTGGGACCAAAAATATTTCAATAGACAACAGAGCGTTTGCAAGCCCATCTCGGTGAGACCGAGATCCCATCAGTGTGACTGAATTGATTACGGTTTCGGGCAGTGGCTATGTCAAATGAACTCGGTGGCGCCGGATGGATCAAATTGGTGGGGCCGAGTTTGACTTTTGGTTTTGGACATATGTGGATATGAGAAAGTGGCTGAGGGCTTTGGAGCATATCACTAAGCACTTTGAGCAAGCAGACCATTAAGCAACACCTCATCCCCTTTTTAATAGTATTGGCTTTCCTATAGACTCAATGTGATCTTGGATCACTAGAATAGAAAATGTAGAGTCCTGAGCTTTGAGCTTGAGCCAATCCTTTGTCCTTAGCATCTTGAAGGGGTTCCATATCCTCTTGTCCATGCCACTCCATTGTTGAACTTATCTTAAATATACTAGATGAAAGTATTAGTCCAACAAGAGATATGTTGACATTAATTACCAAAATCACCATGGGAGCACTTGTGCTTTTAATCGTCGGTGAGCCTGTTCCCGCGCTACAACGCAGTTTACCGTGCAGCTTCCCGCCCGGCTAGTTTGGCCACACGTCGGCTAGAAGGGGGACAAATCGTGGGCGTTTGTTGGCAAAAGGCTTTGTAAAAAGGAAGTTTGTGGAATGACTTCGTTCATAAGTTTACCCGTGGGATAATTAATTCTGCGCTCTACAGGGCAGACGGTGGAAGGAACGAAGTGTGTGCAATAATGTCGCAGATCGGAATCCATTTAGCTATACAGATTGTGTGCTGTGAGATTGACAAGGTAAACAAATTCGAGAATGGTTAATAAAATCTAAGACCGTTGCATATTAAGGTCAAAATAGTGCTACCAATATACGAGTCTCATACGATGCCATTTGAACGATTGTACCACAAAAGCTCAAAATATTACAAGGTTCAAATTCCAGAGTTACATGGCTCAAATTTGAAGATTACAAGGTTCAAACTGATATTAGAAATGAAATACATCACATCAGCTGCAAACACTCGCACTGATCCGCTGAACATCATATTAGTGAGGTTCAAACTAATATTACCACTTCTAAGTCTAGTTTTGAAACCTCATAATTTTTGCAAAGGGGTCAGCCACTGAGAAGTCATGTATGGGGTTGACACGATGACCTTTGATTACTCTGTCATCTAAAGTTCCAAAATGAAATTCAGCATTTTCGGAGCCTATTCCATTCTTCCGCAGGTGGTAGCATTCATCAACAAACCATTCATTTTTTCTAAATAAATGTAGGGCAAACCTCATTACCTTCAACACCCTTTCTTTGACAACAAAGAACCTGGCGAATATAATCTCCGGCATGGTCCCTCAATAGGAGTTCAAAGTAATTTCTGAGAGTTGCAGATCTAGGCATTTGATGTGATTGTTATGTTGTATCACATTATCCACCACTGGGCTTAATCTTATTTACAAAAGAAGAAAACATGTTAGTTCCTACATGCAGTTTTGAACACTACTACATGCCTATTTGGTTTCAACATTTGTCAAATGCACTAACATGCCAACTTTGATCTAACATGATTAACATGAGAATTTGATTATATTGTAGAAAAATTTAGCCTTCTTCACAAGAGGCTGGAGTGGATGAGAAGTTCCCTAAGAAAACTAGTACAGATGAATTCAAAGGAGAAATGCTTATGGATTGTAACCATATGGATCAAGCAACCAATATGGGGTGGACATGTATGTACTGAAATCCTCCAAAAGAATCCTTCAGAAATCGTAGTACATTGTCATTGTAAACTTGGAAAAAGGTGTCACAAATTGAACTCCCTTATGGTTAACATTTAACAGGAAAGGAACATCACCTCGATATATAGCTTCTCCAGGCATGGAAAGCATCTCGGGAAACTAACAACTTGCTCCAGGTTGGGGCCGATAGATTATAGTGCCAAGACCTTCACTGTGCGCAGTTTCGAGGTCAAGCTTGTCGGAATCATTTTCGGGATGACAGACGAACAAACATCTTAAAAATTAGAAATAATGTTAATTTTTAGAAGGAGAGGTAGAAGGCAGTTGTTGTACCTGAACGGGTGTGGATCCAATAACAAGTTTGGAGTATTTGTCAGACGAGTAACCCACCACTGTCAATTTCGGCGCAGAAGTGACATTGATTCTTGTTGGATCTAGTTGATCAACTACAAGTAATCTCTCAGGTGCAGATGTGTCCTCAATGACTATACCGTGGTACCCATCTTGTGATGTCTTCCTGCCGCACCAGCAACACACATATATAGTCTGGAGAGTCATGGAGGTGATGTGGAAGCTACTCAACCCATTGATCACTTGAAGGCAAAGGTACTCGAATGCAGTACAGCCATGAAGCAGGTGCTCCATGTCACCATTTGGGAGGCAGATGTCAATGAGCTCGATGTTCTTCAGTCGTGGTAGAATAAGAGCGGGTGTGTTATTAAAGGGGGTGGCAGTTCTTGAACTTGGCGACGCGAAGCGTGGGCGCGAGGCGGAGCGCGGGCGTTGCCAGTGAGCACATATGCCCATCATCAAAAGTGAGCTCCTTGAGATGATCTAGGGTGGGGGATCGGAACCAGTCGTCAAGCTTGGCTCAATGCTTGCCATTGGAACAGAACTTGGCCATTCTAAGGCCTATGGTTGGGCCAAGCACTACAAAAAAATACACTTCCGTAATGATACATGTTGGTCATAGTAGCTCACTGTTTCATGCATGTATGTACATCCATGAGGAATTTATGACAGAATCAAGATAGTCATACTTGTGCTGTCGTAGAAGTGTTCCATGACAATCGAAAATTATCATCACGGAAGTGTTCACTTCCATGATGATAAATGACGCATCATGGAAGTGCTTTCGTCAAGGGTAACCGACACGTGGCATCCACCGTAATGGGTCGCCGTTAATATACCGGGTCCGGTTTTTGATCCGATAACCTGTTAACAGCCCGGACCAATGGCGATTTTCCATGTGTAAAATTCTCAATGGCCGAAGGAAACACTGTCAGCTCGTCATTATGTCAGATAGGCGCCTATGATATGTCGACACGTGCGAAGTCCCAACACTGGCCCATTTAGCTTACATGGCCGGCCCATTTGACTTGGTCAAAAGTTAGCGGTCCGGCCCATGAAAAGCCTGTTAACGGTCTGTTCACATATAGCCCATTTTACGGCCCGGTAACTCACGTCCCATTAGGGCCTTCCCGAAATCAGCCCAACAACGTCATGTGGGCCGTCGAATATAACACCAGCCTGTTTCACTTTCGGCCCATGTATGGCCCACGACGTCTTTCAGCCCATATGAGGCCTTCCGTATCTTTAGGCCCTTTAGTGGCCCATGGTGACTCTAGCCCATAATGAACAGTAAAGCATCATGTTGGTGTCATCCTTTTGTGGCGTGTTAACCCGTTGCGCCGTTTCCAGCCCGTCCTGTATTCTGGCCCATTTACGTCCCGTTATGCCTATGATAGAATTAAGACTTTGTTGTCTTCCGGCCTATTAAAGACCCGTTATCGTGCTGGCCCGATACCAATTACGCCCGTTTTTGGCCATGTGGACCCATTTATTCGATGGCCCGAGGCCCACCAATTCTATGGCCCGTTGGAGGCCTATTTATCGAACGGCCCATTGGAGGCCCATTTATCCAACGGCATGTAGGAGGCCCATGGATCCTATGGCCGGTAGTAGGCTCAAGGTTACCATGGTCCGTATATGGCCCATGGTTGTTGCGGCCACTAGCAAACCAGGGAAAAAGAAGACTAGGAAATAAATAAGCCCGAAACTAACGCTAGGCTATTAAGGCGATTGTACAGATTACATCCACTAGGCATCAAAGTTCACCATTAGTGCAAATATAGGGAACACCCTACACTATACAAAAATGGCTTGCTATTTTCTTTAGCCAGTGGCTGCACGTTAAGAACAAATTTTGTATCGCAACAAAACAAATTACAACCATAAAAGAAAAGGAAGTTTGGCATAAATGTTAATAGTCTGGCAGATAAATGCACCACCAGAAGTTCAGAAGCTCAGTTCATTTGACCCGACTGTTACGTTTTCATGTTGTACTGTTCGATGGAGCACCATAACCTTCGCCTTCATTTCTCCTAGGCTCCCGAACAACATAGCAAATGTCTGATAGTCTGGTTTCAAAACCATGCCTATCTTGATCTCCTCGTTTCCCAAAGGATCTCTGTTAGGGAATGGACTTGTGTCTGGAGCGCAGATATAACATTGTTTTGAGCTTGCATATCTTGATCATGAGGCAGTTTGGACGAGATTGCCTTAACAACCAACCCAGTATTATGCAGGAACGTGCTTTTAGCACTATTAGTGGACATGTACTGACCCACTGTAGCAAGAGGTGACATTGCGGTTATAGTTGCCTCGTCACCTTCAGAAGATGGTGGTTCCACCATTTCTTTCATAGCTTGCTGAAAAGTTGAGTTTTTACATTGGTAGTACTAGAATAGAAGATATTAAGGAGGCAACAAACCAAACAAAATAGCTTTGATCTATATACAAAACTTATTCTGGTGAACCCGCGTAAAATATTAGTTGTATTTTACTGCAAAATACATAATAAAACCAGGTTCCAAACATATGACCATGTACCATGGCTAATGTATTGTGTATTTCTTCACATTGGATTGATAGCTAAGGATAAATAGACAAAGTTTATAATATGGTAAGCATAGTATGACATCATTCATATCAGAAAACAAATGAGAACAGACAAACAGGCAATTGTAACATTGTGTGGGCAAGTCCAGCATGGAACTAGATTACAGATCAAGATCAAAGGAACACCACTCCTCTCTTTTAAACCTTGTAAGGTGCAATGATACGCTAACAAAATTTTGTATAAAATTGAAAAGAGTAATAAACATTGGCTGGAAACCATGCAGTTCAATGCATGAGTCAGAGTAAGTAGTAGTTAAAAGGCATGAGGATTAAGGAGTTACAACATCGGCTTTGACTGGTGTAGTCATGCCCTTCGTCTTGCTGGTGTAACAGTCCTTGAAGATATCCACAACATTTGGTTCAGGAAATTTTTGGTCCTTGCGGGCTTTCCTCTGCATTTGGAACAAGTCAATATAGATATGATAATATGGCACAACGAAAAGAGTGAAACAACCGCTAATTACAAGAGCCTCGCAGTGTGCAATATAGCTACGAGATCCTGTCGTCTGTTTGAATTTAACTTTCGTACGGTTGGCCTTGTTCTTTGAATACTTCACCTACAAGAAGATAGATTTGTGAAGCACATGCATAAATAGGAGTTCAACATGTGATCTGATCACATACATATAACATACTTGATACTTTGGATTATACCAGTGTTTAACGAGGCCTCTCAAGTCTTCATCCAATATATTTTCCACTGGAGATGTTTGGGCAATTTCTCTGTTAGCCTTGCCTTCAAAGTAAGTTTTCCTCAAGTTATATCGATACTGCCACAAAGAGGACTTGAAAACATGGGTGCAAGCTTGTCTGGTTGCATCATCTTGGCTATCCAACTTGAACCTCATATGTTGAAAATTATGGGAGTCTCATTATCAGCAACCTTGAAAGTATGGGACAGAGCAAGACGATATTCCTAGTTACCATTCATAACCATACTTACAGATAAATTGTCAAGGAATGTGTTGAACTGGGTTTCATCTTTTTCATTCATGTACTGAACCCATGTTCGGAGGATACGCGCATGACACCTAATGGCAACCGCTGCCTCTGATACTAACTTGGCTGACTCTGTAGCATCTCGTGGCCTTTTTAAACCTACCTCAAAACTGATCTCCATTCTTCCTCCTCTAGATTTAGTTAACCTATCGAGCATTATCCCTGATGTTTGTTTCATCTTGCGCCTAGGTGCTAGTCCAACAACGAACATAGTAAGTGTTAGTGTACATCAAACTATGAGACTACCACTACTAGGAAAAACCTTATACACAGGAGCTTAATAGTAGCGTGGGTTATGTGTCACGTGCTACTGCTACTTATTAGTAGAGACCGTAGTAAAAACACGCTACTAGTAACCCATAGTAGTAGCGAGGGTATAAAAATCCACGCTACTACTAAATAACCCATAGTAGTAACCCATAGAAATAAGTGTCTAGGCAAGAAGTGTAGATGTCTGGATATGCTCTAATGCTCCTGGTTTACTATAAATCTTGGATTTATAATGATGTGTAATCCATAAAAAGGATTTTGATGATTTTATTTTTTTAATTCATAATTAGCTAGTAGTAGCATTGTGGAAAAACCATGCGCTACTAGTATCTAGATACTAGTAGCGTGTGTTACTATAGAACTGCTACTAGTATCCCAGATACTAGTAGCGTGTGTTACTATAGAAGCGCTACTACTATTTTAGTAGTAGCGTCGGTTTACCCGTGCTACTACTAACTTTTAGCTGTAGTGCCATAGTAGTAGCGCGGGAACCCGTGCTACTAGTAGCCATTTTTCCAGCGCTACTATAGCCTTTTCCCAAGTAGTGTACATATAAAGAAGCATTCAACTGTAACTTGACTCCAGCAACTACCTTCTAGTTGTTGAAGCTCAAAAGGTTCATCTGATATTGCTAACTCATCTTGTGTCAAGAGTGCTTCAGAAGTAGTGTCAGGTGGCAAGGGAGCTTGGGAACGTGCTGCTAGCTGTGTTGACGAACGAGTAACTCATGCAGCTGGTGGTACTATGGAAGGTGTTGCAACAACTAGGGCTATCTCTGCTTGTTTGGTGGCATATATTAGTTTCTCTTTGGCTTGTTTTGCAGCTCGTGTTGCATGGGATACCGCGTTTGTACAATTTTCCACTGGACTTTGACCTTCTATTGCACCATCAGTACCAGCAGAATTTGCATTATTCACCCACTTCCATTTCCGTGTGTCCTTAGTACTAAAACCATCCCCTGTCATATTGTGTTCCTTCCTATTTCTCTATGCCATGTTAAGTTAAGCCGATAAGAAAAAGGAATAAAAATTTAGGTCTTCATAACAAATTGATGCGTGATACGAACGAACTGAACTTTGATGTTAGACAACCACACTATAGGAGGATGTAATATGTACGAAAAACAGGACGGCATGAGATAATTAGAACTATGATATGTAAACTAAGCAGAAGGCATTTCAATAAATTAGAAGCAATGCAATGGAAGGTAAACACCATATGAAAGATGCTACAAATATTGCTCTGCCAAGTTAATAGTGTCTCATCATAACTGGCGTTTAAACAAATGTGAAGCAGTAGAAGAAATAAATCATATGCAAGATGCAAACAACATCACACTACTAAGTTAAAGGTCTCTCGTCATCAGTGCCATTGCATATTCACAACATTGCATATTCACAACTTATGATGTGTAAACTAAGTAGAAGGCATTTCAACAAATTAGACACCATATGTAAGACGCAACGACTATCACTCTACCAAGTTAAAACTGTCTCGTCATTAGTGCCATTTCAGCAAATTAGTAGTACAAGCTAGAAAATAATGCGAGATGTAAACTACATCTGACTCCCAAGTTAAATGTGTCTTGTGAAAAGTGATTGTTGCAGGTTACACAACAGTAGTACTTTGATGTAAGAACATGGTGTGATAGATAGATATTGTATGTTCTAGAAACAGGAACAAGTCTCTTACTCAAAAGTATAATGTGTAAAGTAAGCAGATGGAATTCAACAAAATTAGAAGCAATACAAGCTAGACATCATACATAACATACAACCACATATAACAGTGCCAAGATAGAGGGAGCACCTGTGATGGTGCACTAGGGGAGACGTGCTCATTATCAACACAGCTATATTGAGTGTCTATGCATGTGTAGTCTTCCAAATCTTCTTGGGGGGTGGCGGAGTAGAATCTGTAGAGGTCCTCCGTTTGGAAGAAGCACCTTTATCCACTCCCTTGCTTATTTCCTTCTGCTTTATTGATTTTTCATTGTCAAGTAAAACCAACAAGAAAAATCAATGAAATTTGCTCTTCACAACTCATTCATGCATGATACTAACTATCACTACCTCGATGTAAGGAAAACACATGATATGAGGATGGAATATGTACGGAAAAAAGGACGGCATGGCATATTCACAACTATTTGTGTAAATTAAGTAGAAGTAATCTAATCAAATTCCAAGCAATACAAGTGAGACACTTTACACCACATGCAAGACAATAGCACACTGCCAAGCTAGAGAAAGCACTTGGGATGCCGGTTTCGCCGGAAGACTGCCATCAGTCACTGCCTTATTTTTTTCCTTCCTATTTGTTAATTGTATTGCCTTGGCAAGTCAAACCGACAAGAAAAATGAATAAACATTTGCTTTTCAGAATGCATTGATGCAGGATGCTAACGAGCACTACTTTAATGTAAGGCGACCACATGATAGGACGATTGAATGTGTAAGAAAAAAGGGCAGCATTGCATATTCACAGCTATGATGTGTAAACTAAGAAGAAGGCTTTTCAACAAATTAGAAGCAATGAAAGCTAGACACTGTAAGTGCATCTAGTGCCACCCCTAGTTGGTTTTGGAGTATTGACGACAAACCTGGTTGAGGGACTAATGTGTTTGTGAGAATTGCAGGATAACACAGGTACTAGTCCCTCATTGATTCGGTTTACCTACCGGAGATGACCCCTAAAAATGTGTGAATACATTGAATACAATGGTGGTCTATGAAGATATTCACATTGAAGACTATGACACAAGAAGACATTGAGTGAAGACTATGGAGCGCGAAGACTTAGTTGTTTCGTTGTTTCCTTTTCTTATTTGTTAAGTCATAGGAACCACTGCACTGTTAAGTGGGGTCCAAGTGAACAAAGTCAGAGTGACTGAAGTGATGCTCAACCAAATCCTATGTCTTCGAGCGAAGACAATGAGAGCAAACCTTATCCAGAGTCGGATAAGTCTGCTTTACTTGTAGCCCAAGTCAAGCTGCCGCGTGTGTTTGAAATATGACCGTTGCGACACGTGTCAGTTCCTTACTGACGTTCAGACAAATCAGGACAGGTTGCCCAGTGGCTATAAATAGCCCACCCCCTACACCATAAATTGGTGGCTGCTCAGAGTGAGATACGGCTTTTGTCATTTGAGAGCAACCCACCTCCGAAGCCTTTGAGAGAGAGAATCCTTGCGAGGACAAAGCCCAATACACCCAGAGCCCAAAGAGCGTTTGGTATCACTGAAGTCTTTCTGTCTGCGTGATCTGAAGACTTGTTACACTTGAGGACTGTGAATCCTCCAGCCGGTTAGGCGTCGCATTTTGAGCATCCAAGAGTCATTGTGGATTGCCGGTGAACGAAGTTTGTGAAGGTTTGGAAGTCTATGTTGAAGACTTACCAGAGTGATTGGGCGGGGACTAAGAGTCCTTAGCTCAAGGGGAATAAGGTGAAGACACGGTCTTCTGAGTTGAATCTCAGCCTCCCTAACTAGACGTACAGTTGTCACAGCAACTGGAACTGGTCGAACAAATCACTGTCCTTCTCAAGCCACTGGTTCTATCTCTTACCTCTATTTACTTACAGTTTGTCTTCGTGAAGTCATTGCCTTCTTGGATTATCTGTTTAACTTCAATGTGTGACTACCCGATCTGATTGACTTCATACTATCTTCCATCCTGATCCTTACTACCTAGATGCTAATAGTTTTTGTGCTTTCACTTCATTGAATACTTGACTATGGCCTGTCTAGTGTAGTCTACCTTCCGCTGCATTCAAATAGTGTTCACTACTAGGGAAAACGCTATACACAGAGGTATAGCAGTAGCGTTGGTCAAAACTCGGCGCTAGAGCTACTTAGTAGTAGCGCATGTTGCAAAACCACGCTACAATCATTGTTTTAGCAGTAGCGCTTCTCCACAGAAAAGCGCTACTACTAAAATTCTCTCACTGGTGCCGGTAGGCTAGGAATAGTAGCAGCGCTTCTCCCAGAAGCACGCTAATACTAAAACCATTGTAGCAGCGCGTTTCTTCTTTACAGCGCTACTGCTATATAAAAGAAAATAAATAGAAAAATAAGTAGAAAAGTAAATGAAAATGAAAGAAATAGAAAAAGGAGAAATGAAAAAAAGAAAATGTAAAGAAAACAAAAGAAAAAGAGAAAGAAAACAGAAAGGGTTAGCTGCAGCGCGTTTCTCTGGAACACGCTATAGCTATCTTAACTATAGCGCATTTCGTAAAAACGCGCTGCTGCTAGTTTGACTCAAATCCCGGCGGCCCTAGCTCAAAATTTCGCTAAGTCCTTTTCCCCCCTCTCTACTCCCCCCTATCCCCCAACTGCTCCATCGCCGCCATTGCCCTGCCGCGTGCCTTCGACCACACCGCCACCGCCGGAGGCCGCCTTTGACCACACTGCCGCCGCCCGCCGCCTTCGACCACACCGCCGATGCCCGAGGCCGCCCCCTCGAGCTCATAGCCGCCGCCCGAGGCCGTCGTCGTCGACCTCACTGTCGCCTCCCTCGAGCTCGCCGCCGCCGCCCTCGACCTCACCGCCGCTACCCGAGCCAGAGCCCGCCCTCGCCGCCGACCGTAAGGCTATGCCTCTCCTGTCCCTACCCTCCTATTTGTCTCTGCTAGGGCAATTATATATATGTGTTGATACTGTGTTGATGTTCATATGAACCCTAGGTGTTCATATGAACCCTAGATTTTTTTAGGGCAGTAGGCATTTTATAGCATTTAGGAAAAATGATTTGCAATTTTTTTAGGAAATTAGCTAGGGCAATTTTATGAAAATTCCTAAACAGTAATTCCATTTAGCTTTAAACTAATAGAGGGTATATAAATAATAGTAGCATTTAGATTTAAATTAACAGAGGGTATAAACAAAAAACACTTAGCTATCCTCATCGTCCTCTACCCCCGATTCTCCCACGCTCTTTACTTGGACTCGTCGAAGAACATTCACAAAAAGGATTACACCCACATCAAAGATGTTCTCGACAGTGCTATGTTTTACTACCAAGCAAGGGGTGGAGAGGTTAGGGACAAGAAGAGAAGGGGCGGCAGGGCCGCCTTCAGCCATAAGACCGACTTCTACTCCATCCAGCAACCGAACGATTCTGTTAATGATGGATTCTATGTCCTACACCACATGCTGGAGTACAGACGGGATCACTAGAACCTTCACATGTCACCTAGATCTGGCGATGCCCATATTCTGCAATGGGCAAAGTACATAGGATATATCGAGGATCATCGACTTCGAGCTGAGTTCTATAACATCCAGCGCGAACTTGCCCAAATCATCATGAAAGAGGTCATCGGAAAAACAAGGATGTTCTACGGAGGCAAATGTCGCGGGAAGACGTCCGAACATGGATAGCCTTTCAGTGTCTCGACATGAAGCCTTTCACTAAGCTCGGGGACTATCTCGCTGACCTCGATGGATGGCACGGCATGTTGGAGTGATTGTCGATATATGACAATGTGTCTGTTTAGTCCATACTTTCTGTATGACAAAACTTTGAGTTATGCGCAGTGAAACTTTATTTGTGATGTAATTAAACCTTCCTCCTCCTCGACTAGCGAAGATCACTCTAGTTAGGGCATTTTGGTTATGATGAACTTTGTTATTTATGCTTATGATATGTTGTTTCTATTTTTGTCAAGTCTGTCTCTTTCTGTTGCTCAACTATATATGTTGCATATCATCTACTCATGTGACGATGCAGGTGCATAGATCATCGATGGCGAAGAAATGCTACACCAGGAGTATATATACGATGAGTGGCCGGAGTGTCAGGCCCAGGTGTTGCTGGTTTCCAGTTTCCGAGCGACAGGCAGTGGTTAGTTTAGGTTCACGCTAATGCGAGAGAGGGATACGATCTCATGTACTCAAAGTGATAGCTCTTCTCGCGTATACAATTGTTTAGATGGATGACGATGTATTTGCATGTAATCAAGGACTTGTATCGCTATTTTCGAGATGATGACGAGAGACCAGTTTGTGTTGGATGATGATTATGATGAGACTATTTGTATGTATATGCTATGATTATATTCGTGGTCTAGTAGGCATTTGTATGTGTATCATGATGACATTTCTATGTGCTAAAGATTCTTCTATAAAGCCTGTTCAAATACAAAACAAATATGCCAAAAAAAACAAAAAACCTGTTAAATTAGCAGTAGCGAGTGTATAGAAGTTAGCAGCAGCGCCTCTATAGCAGTAGCGCGTTGCTGCAAAGGGCGCTAGAGCTACTAGCAGTAGCGTGCTCCCAGTAACCGCGATGCTGCTACACTTGTGTAGCAGTAGCACCGATGACCACGCGCTACTGCTATATGTTAGCTGTAGCGCCTTATTAGTAGCGCCCCACCCCGCGCTACTGATACACCAAAAACCCGCGCTGCTGCTAGCCTTTTCCCTAGTAGTGGTTGTTTCTATTGTTTGTCTTCGAAACTCCCATGTTTTGGAGACTCTCATAAAAATCGCCTATTCACCCCCCTCTACTCGATAACTAGCCCTTTCAATTGGTATCAGAGCAAGGTACTCCCTTGTTTTGTGTGATTCGGTTTAACCACCTGGAGTTTAGGTATGTCGACTGCAGGGATAATCAAAGTCTCTGATGCGTGCCCTGTCTTCAATGCTTGAGATTATCCCAAATGGAAAGTAATGATGAAGAAGCGCCTTCTCGCAATGAACAGTGAACTGTGGGCTGTCATAGAAATTGGTCTCACAGATTTATTCAAGATGGCGAATGCTGACAACACTCGAAAGTACACTCATCTGGATATCACGGCTAAGGATATTATATGCCCATGTCTGTCCATTGACGAGTTCAGGCGCGTCAAGCATCTTTGTAATGCAAAGCTTATCTCGGACCGGATTTCTGATGTCTATGAAGGTCATCGAACCCGTCAAGACCCATGGTTTTGCGAGTTCAAAGAATCTCTTAAAACGATGTCCTTCGGACCCGATCCATCAGATCAAAACTACTGCCTTATGGCACGTAGTGTCAAGGTAACCTCTGTTGATTCCAATCCTAGCTACAAAACACTTGCTAAAATTGCAACTGAACAACAGAAAGCTATGGAACATACTCAAAAGCTGTTAGACAAAAGCGATGACCTGTTGGACGCGGAAATGGCCAAGTCTCAGTCCTTAATTGAAGACATAAAAATCTTCATATTAAGTACCAGGAACTTGAAGGTCGACATGAATCGCTCACAACTTCTCATGAAAAGCTTTCCTATGATTATCTTCAAAGGAAGCAGGCACTTGAGAAATTGAGATCGGATCATGAAGATCTTCAAAAGGAGAACGAGTCACTTCGCGCTCAACAGATCAGTCCCCGCTCAGGAAGGATTTGATCCACCATGTTTAAAATGCATTGAGCATGATAATGCTGCTTCTGTTGCTGGATGTTCTACTGTTGCAATATCTTCAACTACTGATGTGGTAACTAACCCCTCTACTAAGGATACCACTACTATTGCTGATGAGAATGCCAGGTTGAAGACACTGCTTGAGATAGGGATGTACAAAAGCCTCAAAGGGCATCAGACAATGTGTGATGTCCTCAAAAAGCAGATTCTGAACCGAAACCCTAGGAAAGAGGGTGTTCGGTTCGAGAGGAAAATGAATGTTGATGGGTCGTATTGGAAGCCTGAGCAATACCCCAAAACCACATGGGTTGCTGCAAAGGAACCTCTAGTTAACCAATCGATCTTATCTGGTTTCACTTGTGCTAACCCCATTATCATTGTTGAATCCTTTGATGCAAACTATAAATGGTTTAAGAATCAGAATGGTGAAGTGTTTGCCAGGTATATTGGTACTAATTGCAGGAATGGACCACCTATGAAGAAGATACGGGTACCTAAAGGTGTTCTTGAGAATCTTCCAGTGAATGTCATCATGACACCACCAATGAAGAAGACAAACCCCATACCAAAGGCTTCATATGGTCCTAAAGCTTCATACAGACCGTGGACTCATACGAGTCACCCAAATGTCAATGTTTTGCAGGGAAATCATACTCAGACCCATGAATATGAGCATGTTTCATCAAATCGCTATGTTCATAGAACTAAGAACTTTTCTTCTGATTCATATGAGTATTATTCACCCCCTGCAAGGCTATTTACTAGGGTTCCAAAGCCAAAGTTCTCAGATGCTGCACTTAGACTCATTGCTTCTAAGCCACCCCTGAAGATGTGGGTGGTTAAGAAAACTTAACTCGCTTTTGCAGGGTAAGGTCTCCAGCCGGAAATCAAAGGCATCCAAAACTGATGCTAGGGACCTTAAACATCTTGTGGGATGCAAGATAAATGCCCAAAATGGTCTTACTATGTACTTCGTTCCAGGATTTCTTGATACTCACCCTATCTATCCTAACCAAGATCTGAATTTTCATGTTCCACTTGTTCGTCAAATGTTTATGCTTGACAACTCGCTTGGTGAAGCCTATCCCCCAAATGTAGGCTACAACACCTCGTACTTCAGAATGGATTATGGATAGTGGATGCACTAACCACATGATGGGTGATCGAAGTCTTCTGATGGATTCAACGCTACGTCCATCAGACAAGAGCCACATCACATTTGTTGACACTGGTAAAAGCAAGGTATTAGGTCTAGGCAGAGTTGCTATATCAAGGGATCAGCACATGGATAAAGTGATGCTTGTTGAATCCCTGGGTTTCAACTTAATGTCTGTCTCAATGCTTTGTGACTTAAACATGATTGTGCTATTCGGAAAATATCGATGCCTTGTACTAACGGAATCTGACAAGTCTCTAGTCTTTGAAGGGTATCGGAAAGATGATCTGTATATGGTAGATTTCTTAGCTGGACCACAGATGGTTGTATGTCTTCTAGCAGAAGCTTCAGAATCCTGGCTTTGGCATCGAAGGCTAGGGCATGCTGGCATGAAGAACTTACACACTCTCGCAAAGAAGAAGCATGTCATGGGCATCGAAGGCGTGAAGTTCAAGAAGGACCATCTATGTGGCGCCTGTGAAGTTAGAAAGATGACAAGAGCCAAGCATCCCTTGAAGACAATCATGACCACATCTCAACCCTTGGAACTGTTACACATGGACTTATTTGGCCCTACTCACTACTCCACTCTCAATCCTACTGCTTGCCTCTATGGCTTCATAATTGTTGATGATTACTCTCGATACACTTGGGTGCATATAATTATCTACAAGACTGAAGTGCAGGATGTCTTCAGACGATTTGCCAATCGTGCCATGATGAACTATGGAGTTAAGATCAAGCACATCAGAAGCGACAATGGCACTGAGTTCAAGAACACTGGCCTCAACCTCTATATGGATACACTTGGTATCACACATGAGTTCTCTGCTCCTTACACACCTCACCAGAATGGCATCGCCGAGCGCAAGAACAGAACTCTTATTGAGATGGCCCGAACTATGCTTGATGAGTACAAGACTCCACGGAAGTTCTGGCCTGAAGCCATTGACACTTCTTGCCACATCATCAACCGCGTTTATCTTCACAAGCTTCTGAAGAAAACATCATATGAGATCCTAACTGGTAAGAAACCCAATATAAGCTACTTGAGAGTATTTGGTGCTAGGTGTTGGATCAAGGATCCACATCACACTTCAAAATTTGCACCAAAAGCACATGAAGGTTTTATGCTTGGTTACGGAAAGGATTCGCACTCCTACAGAGTCTTCAACCTCTTTCACTATAAAGTGGTTGAAACTGTGGATGTGCGGTTCGATGACACTAACGGCTCGCAAAGAGAGCACCTGCCAAATGTGCTACATGAATTACCCCCTAGCGAGTCTATCAAGCAGATGGGGATTGGAGATATCATACCCATTGAGAATCTATCTAAAGAGGAACTTGTCATTTCTGCACCTGGTCAACCTGAAGACAATGCTTAGCCCGAAGACAGTCCCCCAAATGATGACATTGCTCAGCAAGAGCAAAATCTTCGTCCTGCTCATCCTCGTGTTGCAAATGAAGTACAGATTGAGAAGATGATCGATAGCCTCAATGCACTTGGTCCACTCACTCGTTCAAGAGCCACACAAAGAGCAACACAACTCACCTATTTCTATGGACATTTTGCATTTGTCTCAATCTCAGAACCCAAGAAAGTTACTGAAGCCTTTATGGAACCTGAATGGATTCAAGAAATGCAAGAAGAGCTTCAACAGTTCGAGCTGAATAATGTATGGGAACTGATCAAGCGTCCTGATCCTCGGAAGCACAATATCATTGGCACCAAATGGATATATCGCAACAAGCAAGATGAGCATGGTCAAGTTGTCAGAAACAAGGCTCGTCTTGTTGCACAAGGTTACACTCAAGTGGAAGGAATTGACTTCGATGAAACATTTGCTTCGGTGGCAAGACTTGAAGCCATTCGGATACTGCTAGCCTATGCAAATCATCACAATATCCTTCTATATCAAATGGATGTGAAGAGTGCGTTTCTAAATGGAAATATAGAAGAAGAAGTATATGTCGCACAACCCCCAGGTTTTGAAGATCCAAAACATCCTGATATGGTATACAAGCTCAACAAGGCACTGTATGGCCTCAAACAAGCCCCTCATGCTTGGTATGACACGCTCAAAGACTTCCTGAAGAGCAAAGGCTTCAAACCTGGTTCACTAGATCCCACACTCTTCACGAAGACATATGATAGTGAACTGTTTGTGTGTCAAATCTATGTGGATGACATTATCTTCGGCTGCACCAACAATAAATACAGTGATGAATTTGGTCACATGATGCAAGAGAAATATCAAATGTCCATGATGGGCGAGCTGAAGTTCTTTCTGGGTCTTCAAATCTGTCAGCAACGCAACGGCATCTTCATATCACAAGAAAAATATCTCAAAGATTGCCTGAAGAAGTTTGGAATGCAAGATTGCAAAGGATACACGACGCCAATGCCAACCAAAAGTCATATGGGTCCCGACGACAATGGTAAAGAGTTCGATCAAAAGGTATATCGCTCCATGATTGGTACTTTGTTTTACTTATGTGCATCTAGGCCAGATATAATTCTTAGTGTTTGCATGTGTGCCCGATTGCAAGCGGCACCAAAGGAATCGCATCACTTAGATGTGAAGCGAATTCTTCGATATTTGGCTTACACCCCAACACTAGGATTATGGTATCCAAAGGGCTCAGAGTTTGATCTAGTTGGATTCTCAGATGCTGACTATACTGGTGACAAGGTTGATCACAAGTCCACATCAGGCACATGTCACTTTCTGGGACGATCACTTGTCTGTTGGTCTTCAAAGAAGCAGAACTGTGTATCTCTCTCCACTGCTGAATCTGAATACATTGCTGCTGGATCTTGTTGTGCTTAGCTTCTCTGGATGAAACAAACTCTCAAGGACTATGGTATACATCTAAAGAATGTGCCTCTCTACTGCAACAATGAGAGTGCCATCAAGATTACCACCAATCCAGTTCAGCACTCGAAGACAAAGCACATTGAGATTCGTCATCACTTTCTCAGAGATCATGTTATGAAGGAAGACATTGATATCATTCACATCAACACTGAAGAGCAATTGGCTGATATCTTCACAAAGCCCTTGGATGAGAAAAGGTTTTGCAAGTTGCGGTGTGAGCTAAATATCTTGGAATCCTCAAATGTCCTGTGAATTGGACATACATCCTAACACTTATGCATTTTGATGACTTAGATGTGCAACACACAAAGTAACCTATATCTTCAATCAATGAAGACATACACTCTAAGAGTGAATACATTAATGCATAATTTGACTTCGGAGCACCACGATCATTGTGCGCCGTGTCTGGGTCTAATACTTCCTATACCGTGGGCAACACCACCACCAAACTATTGTTTGAAGTGTTTCTCTTGGCGTTATGTTTGCAAAGTCTTCATGATTGATTTGTCTTCATCCCTGACTCGTAGTCAAGATTATCTTCATCTGGTTGATTTGGACTTAAACTAGTTATATACTACTTGTGTTCTATCCTCTACAGCATTCACTTATAGTTATGGCTTCGTGTTGAATCTTTTGAACTAAGTGAATGTGATCGGACCCTAACCTATCTATGCTTCTACCTCAACTCTATCTGTCCAAGTCATATGCATTCTATTGAAAACTGTCGATTGTATTCACTGAGACCTTGTCAGCTGAAGTCAATCTGACAAACATTTATATCTGTTTTTAATGCTTTATCCTTTTTGCCTGAAACCAGGAGAATTCGGAACGACCACCCCGATAATCCAAGCATGCTTGGGAACATGGAACAACTTCCAAGGTGTTGCATGCTTGCCATGTGTCCATCATATGTGAACCGCCAGGGGCACCTGCGTAATTGCGTTGTGCCGTCTCTGTCCTTATAAATACCCGTCTCGTCTCGGTCCAAAATTCTTCTTCCTTCTCGCCACCTCTCGCAAACCTAGCGCCTCCGCTAGCTCTCGATGACGCTGACGACAAAGCGCTTAGCTGCCGCGACTTCCTCGACGCCGTCCTCACGCCGGCCGTGGACCTCATCCTTCCCGCCATCGTTGTAGGTGTCTTCCGTCACCAAGTTAGGGCACGGGAGATTGAACTGCTCGGCCTCCACCTTCGCTCCGTCTAGCAGTTCTTCGTGCGGTAATTAAAGTTTACTTTTTACTGTCTTTTTGATCTGATAGATTCATCCGTTCTTACCAAAAGTGGTTTTTAGATCTCCAAACATGAATCTATCTCATTCTGCATCTCATACCCTACCTAGTCTATTCACTTATGCTTCTTTACAAGTTAGATTCCTCACTTGTACTTATTCTTGCATTTGTACAACTCTAGAACCAACTCTCATCATATAAGTGAATGTCTTCGCGTTGTGAGGTCAATGTCTTCAAACTGATTTATCTTCAAAATCTTCTGAGAATGCATATGACCTCTTCCCCTTCCCTCTCACCTCTAATGCTGTCATGGGTACATGTCCGTGGGAGAATCGCTTGGTTCTCATAGTCTGCATTCGTTTGCAGAATTCTTGCAGAGTCACATCAATTCACCTGAAGCAAGTTCTTGTCTGACTAGCCGCAAGAAGCCCTTGGAAGCTCTGAAGCCTTTCAGATTAAGCTTCATGGCTACTGAGAAACCAGCAAGCAAGGGTGGTAGACAACGACGTGGGAACACCTCCAAGGATTTACCTCCGGATTTGCACGAACTATAAAAACAGACCCATAGGAAACCTATACTGAATGCAAGAATCGAATCCAATGGATTCGAAGATACTGGGCTGACGAATGGTTCAAGTACCATTTTGTCACTCTAGAATATGCTGAGAAGACTGCCATCAAGCGACCCTGGGGAGATATACTATACAAGAATCTTCAACCCAGGTCCCAGACTGAAGCCATTGAGCAAGGCTTCTATCCGTGCAAGGTTCATGGACCTCAGCCAGAGGATGCTGACCCCTATTCTCTGCTATGGTGTCGTGAAGACAGTCTATTCAAGCGCAACTACCAGTTCGCCAAAGAATTAGCTGCGAAGAACAAGAAGGCTCTGGGGATCAACTTCAACCCTGGTCCCTCCTCACCTCGGAACGATGGCACCCGCGAAGCCAATCAGAACAGGATCGGTCCCTTCTACAACCTTGATGGCTGCATCACCCACATTACTGTCCAAGGTGCCAAAGTGGATCATTCTGATGAAGATGCTGACACTGATGAAGCTCCTGCTCCTACTCCAAAGCCGCAGAAGTAGAAGAAAGCTAAAGCTTCAAAATCATCTGCTGCTCCAAAAGCTTCTCGAGTGAAGACATTGGCAACTGCCGCTCCTGCTCCCAGTAACACCTCTGAAGATCTCTCTCGCATCTCCAAGAGGCGTGAGAAGCAACAGAAGAGACCTGTTCAGCGACTAAGTCAAGCACTGACACCTGCTGTCGTTCTGAGGAATGAATCTAAAACCATTGATTTGTCTTCAGATGAAGAATTTGGCAATGATGCCCTTGAGCAGCTGATCAAGAGCAAGCAAGAGGCGGAGATCTTCAATGATCTGCCCCTCTTTGATGTGAACATCTTGCACACATTCATTGATGAATGGTTCGACAATCAAGAACTCTGTTTTGATGACCTTAAACTCCCCATTGGCATCAGCGTCTCCTTTCAAGGAGCCAATGCTCCTGAGCTGGCTCTGGCTCAGCGAATCGTTGAACTGAAGCGCAAGATTGATTTTGAGAAGGAACAGTTCAAGAAGCATGTGGCCAAGCTGAGTGTGGCTGATGTCCAGAAATTCAAAGTGATGCTCAATGTCCTCAAGGAGGCGTTTCGCAGGAAACGTGAGGAAGCCAAAGGCTCAAGAGAGCGCATGAAAACTCTTGCTACTAAGTGTGTTCAGGCTTACAACAAAGCTAAAAAGCGCAAGGCTCTTGGGCGTACTGGTATTGACCCCAAGATGGCTGCCAAGCAAAAGAAGAAGTCTACTATGGCCCCCACTAAAGCTCCAAGGCGGGAAGAACCTCACATTGTCTTCCCAGCCAGCATGACAGGCTCGAAGCCTAAAGTCTCCATAGTAGCTTCAGATCAGCAGAAAACCAAGGCAGTTGAAGCGCAAAACCAAGAACACTACAGATGATGCACCACCCCTCAAGAAGAGGAAGACCAAGAAGAGAGATCGGGCTGCTCCCACAGAGCCCCTTGTTGTTGAACCAGTTGCTTTTGCTCCCCCTCCATCTGCAAATCAAGAGCGTCGATTGATTGTTCATGAGCCTACTTCCACAGAGGCTCCTGAAGCTCAAGAGGTTCCAGTCGTTGACTCCACGCGATTGAAGACATTGGTCCCCAAGACAATGTAAGATATGATGAAGTCCTTCCTCAGACCCAGCGCCACACGGTATCATCTCCTATTCAGACGAACAGCGAAACCATCCGTATTGGACGTCCTTTGACGCCAATCTCTCAAGATGCCTCGTGGGCTGATCGCTCCGAACCAGAAACCCCAGTTCAAGACTCACCAAGTACACCCCGTCCTTCACCAATGCAAGGTCCTAGTCCAATTGTCAATGAAGACAATTACATGGAGACCACACCTTCCCTGAAAGCGTCGCCCGTGTTTTAACAGCTTCGCAAAGGTCTCAAGCCCTCTGTCTCCATGACAACCATCACAGAAGAGGATTCACACCAGTCCAGCTCAGTGGCATGTCAAGTGTTTACTGAAGACAATCCTTATGTGATGGTTCCTGTGTCCGAAGATAATGCTTCTGAAGTGATTCCAGCTGCAGCAGCCGATGAAAGACAAGATGAAGAACATGTTGCAACTCCCCCTACCACCCAAGAAATTGTCTCGAGGACAACATATTTGTGCCCGACCCTCAAGCTCCTCAAGTGGAGGCTCAGAATAATGAGGCGGCCACCAACATCGTCACTTAAGCCAATGACATTGTCATGACTAAAGAAAATGTGGTGCCTCAAGTCAACAATGTGAATGAAGCCAATGCTGCACCTGCAACGAATTTTCCACATGAAACCAATGCAAATGCCATTGCTCCTGTTCCGCCTCCAAGGCCTCACACAATTGAGCATGCATTCTACCAAGGCGAGCTTGTTCCTGTAAGATGGCCAATTATGATTCCTCCACCTGCTCCTGGACCTCAATTTGAGTATCATGTGGAGCACATGCCTCAGGTTCAGAAGCCAAAACCAAGGCTACCAAGGTTCCCAGGTACTGCATCGGTACCAGGTTCATTCAATGTCAACGGCTTCATTGCACACAACACCTTCTTCGATTCTAGCAAGAACCCATATTCCAAGCCAAGAATCTCATCAGATCGGTTCTGGAGCTACCAGCAGCGCAACTACTACTCCTGCATTCTATACAATCAGGAGCGCATATTTCCTCATATGCGTCTGGACACTGAAGCCATTGCTGGTCTGCCCTACCTTGAAGAAGCCCTAGATTACTTTCGTGATGCTGGTCTTTTGGAGTTTGTCACTGACAAGGAATATTGGAATGAAGAGCTTCTTCTGCAATTCTACGCAACCCTTCACATTCACGGCTACAACAGGGATACAACGACATGGGTCCTTGAGTGGATGACGGGAAACGTTCATCATGAAGCCAAAGCATTTGATCTCATTGAGCTTACCTGCCTCTCCACTCCAGGCGAACTGTATGAACCTGGTTGTCAGCTTCACCGCGATGCATTGGAGAGCATCTTTCAGAAGCCTGAGCCCAACATGAGCCAGATGCTTAGTATGATGAAGCCACTGCCCCCGGATGCTGAGTATCCCAAGGAATTCCTTGTTGAAGACCTTGAGTATCTTCCCTGCACTATCTATCATATCATTCGGCAAACTCTGTGGCCGATCAAGGGGCATTCCTCCTCAGCAAAGCTTGAAGGTGTAATGAAGACATTGGTCTTCTACATACTCAATGGCAAAAGCTTCAATACTCAAGATTTCTTCATTCACCAGTTTGCTGCATCTGGGCTTGACATTTTCGGTCTGAAATTTTATGCTCCTTGGGTTATGCGTCTGATCAAGCTGCACTTTGCTGTTGACTATCAACCCTCTGCTCGCAACCATATTATCTGTCTGCTAGAGGTTGATATGTCAGTCGAAGCCATTTACCCAGAGCCTGCCAAGGAAGCGCTATATCTTCACAATGCAGATCATCAGAGTTTCTCTCAGGATGTTGAAGGTGTTCAGGCTGCTTCTCGTGTCTATCCATTGGACGGCAACACTCGTCGTGCACGTACTGAAGCCACAGAAAGCACAATTGCGCAAAGACCTCTCAAGCGGTCCTGTGTGCTCAATGACCGAGAGCTTCTTGTGGCCCTGCATCAGAAACAAGACAAGCATCACTTCTAGCTAAAACGACAAATGCAAAGCCTCTTGATGGATGTAAATCACATTCGCAATCTTGCCACCAAGAACGCCTTTGTCACTCATGAAACCTGTCGGAGGACTTGGAAGGGTTTGACACTACTCAGTGTTGAAGCTGATCTTCAAGACGATGGCTTCACGAAAAGATTGAAGTTTGACTCCACTCCTCCCAGGAAAGCTATTTTACGTCGAACCCCGTCTCTTGAAGATTCAGAGTACTCCTCGTCTACAGCCGCAGTAAATGCCAGAGTCATTGATGAAGCTGATGATGCTACTTCACCACCGCCGACATTAGCGCGTATCAACACTGCACCAAGTTCTTCTGCGCCACCAAACCTCAACCCACGACCCTGCTGCTTCACCTACTCCTCATGGGAACGAGTAGAGCCTATGTCTTCAAACCTTTTTGGTCCTTACTGACAAAAGGGGGAGAAGCATAGGTTGATAGTCTTCAAGCGGGTCCTGATGGGTGATTGCTATACTTTTGCCGAGTCCTGATGGGTGGTTTCTATACTTTTGCCGAGTGCTTACAACTCTCATTTTGCTACATTTGGTTCTTTGAGTTGTAACACTTAAACTTGATGGTCGTCTGCTACTTTTTCTGCTATTTCTATGTGATGCGACGATAAATTCCACATATGCGATGATAAATCCCTCATGAACTCATTCCGCAGACGTCCATTTTTCATTATGCATATCATTATTCCTGTATATCTGTTTATGCATCATGTATTGTCTTCATACCGTGAAGAGGATCTCCACAAGGACAACCTGCCATGTGCATTTGCATTCCAACGCAAAACATTTATATGCACATCTTCAGGGGGGAGCCTTTTTGCCATCTATGAAGACAATATCTTAATCCTTAAAATTTCACATACTTTTATCCCCGTTGAAAACTTCAACCAGTTTGTCATCAATCACCAAAAAGGGGGAGATTGTAAGTGCATCTAGTGCCACCCCTAGTTGGTCTTGTAGTATTGACGACAAACCTGGTTGAGGGACTAATGTGTTTGTGAGAATTGCAGGATAACACAGGTAGTAGTCCCTCATTGATTCGGTTTACCTACCGGAGATGACCCCTAAAAATGTGTGAAGACATTGAAGACAATGTGGTCTATGAAGATATTCACATTGAAGACTATGACACGAGAAGACATTGAGTGAAGACTATGGAGCACGAAGACTTACTTGTTTCGTTGTTTCCTTTTCTTCTTTGTTAAGTCATAGGAACCATCGCACTGTTAAGTGGGGTCCAAGTGAACAAAGTCAGAGTGACTGAAGTGATGCTCAACCAAATCCTATGTCTTCGAGCAAAGACAATGAGAGCAAACCTTATCCAGAGTCGGATAAGTTAGCTTTACTTGTAGCCCAAGTCAAGCTGTCGTGTGTGTTTTGAAATCTGACAGTTGTGACACATGTCAGTTTTTTAGTGACCCAGGGTCATTTTAGACAAATCAGGTCGGGTTGCCCAATGGCTATAAATAGCCCACCCCCTACACCATAAATTGGTGGCTGCTCAGAGTGAGATACGGCTTTTGTCGTTTGAGAGCAACCCACCTCCGAAGCCTTTGAGAGGGAGAATCCTTGCGAGGACAAAGCCCAAACCACCCAGAGCCCAAAGAGTGTTTGGCATCACTGAAGTCTTTCTGTCCGCGTGATCTGAAGACTTGTTACACTTGAGGACTGTGAATCCTCCAGCAGGTTAGGCGTCGCGTGCTGAGCATCCAAGAGTCATTGTGGATCGCCGGTGAACAATGTTTGTGAAGGTTTGGAAGTCTACCTTGAAGACTTACCAGAGTGATTGGGCGTGGACTAAGTGTCCTTTGCTCAAGGGGAATAAGGTGAAGACGTGGTCTTCTGAGTTGAATCTCAGCCTCCCTAACCAGACGTACAGTTGTCACAGCAACTGGAACTGGTCGAACAAATCATTGTCCTTGTGAAGCCACTGGTTCTATCTCTTATCTCTCTTTACTTACAGTTTGTCTTCGTGAAGTCATTGCCTTCTTGCATTATCTGTTTGACTTCAGTGTGTGACTACCTGATCTGATTGACTTCATAGTATCTTCCATCCTGATCCTTACTACCTAGATGCTAATAGTTTTTGTTCTTTCACTTCATTGAATACTTGACTATGGCCTGTCTAGTGTAGT
The DNA here is from genome assembly GCF_002162155.2 of Triticum dicoccoides. Lineage (NCBI taxonomy): Eukaryota > Viridiplantae > Streptophyta > Magnoliopsida > Poales > Poaceae > Triticum > Triticum dicoccoides. The sequence goes on along the minus strand of NC_041393.1, from coordinate 301,886,244 downwards.
CTACCTTCCGCTGTATTCAAATAGTGTTGTTTCTATTGTTTGTCTTCGAAACTCCCATGTTTTGAAGACTCTCATAAAAATCGCCTATTCACCCCCCCTCTAGTCGATAACTAGCCCTTTCAGGCACCATATGAAAGATGCAACAAATATCACTCTACCAAGTTAAAATTATCTCGTCATAAGTGCCATTTCAACAAATTAGAAGTAGTACAAGCTAGGAAAAATTGCGAGATGTAACCTATATCATACTCCCAAGTCAAACATGTCTTATGATATGTGATTATTGTAGGTTACAAAATAGTAGTACTTTGATGTAAGAACATGGTGTGATAGATAGATATTGTTTGTTCTAGAAACAGGAACATGTGTCTGATTCACTAGTATAATGTGTAAAGTAAGCAGATGGAATTCAACAAAATTAGAAGCAATGCAAGATAGACATCATACGTAACATGCAACCACATATAACAGTGCCAAGTTAGAGAGAGCACCTGTGATGATGCACTAGGGGAGACGTGCGCATCATCAACACAACTACGTTGAGTGTCTATGCATGTGTTG
>NC_041393.1:301834348-301885283 GCF_002162155.2 Triticum dicoccoides | reverse complement strand
ATTGATTTTAAATTTTCAAGTAAAACCGACAAGAAGAAGCAATAAAATTCAATCTTCAGAACTCATTCATGCATGATACTGACAATCACTACTTTGATGTAAGGCAAACACATGATACCAGGATGGAATATGTATGAAAAACAGGACATCATGGCATATTCACAACTATTTGTGTAAACTAAGAAGAAGCCATTTTCAACAAATAAGAAGCAATTCATGCTAGACACCACATGAACAATGCAACCAATATGACTCTGCCAAGTTAAAAGGGTTGCATCATAACTGGCGTTTCAACAAATTAGAACCAGTGCATGCTATAAATCATATGAAAGATGCAACCAATATCACACTGCATATACTAAAGGTGTCTCATCATATTGATTGACGCGGGATACAAGAAAAACAGTAGTTTTATGTAAGGACATGCGTAATAGACAGATGTACTATGTACTAAAAAACAGGAAGGCATATCACATTAATAGGTATAATGTATAAACTAAGCAGAATAGCACATGCAATTTAACCAGATTGGAAGAGTTACAATCTAGACACCATATGCAGCATGCAACCACATATCACGCTGCCAAGTTAGAGCAAGCACCTGTGATGGTGGTGTAGGGGAAATGCGGTCACCAACTATAGAGCTACGTTCACTATCTTCATCTAGCCTTGTTGTTTCTTGAGAATCATGTGTGGAGGTTGACACTACATTCTTTAAAAGAGCACCTTTTCTCACAGTAACCCACTGGGGTGACTGTCTCATCATAAGTGATTGATGACAGATACACAAGAACATTATTTGATGTAAGAATTTGGTTAACAGACAGATGTACTAGTATGTACCAAGAACAGGAAGGCATGTCATATTCAAAGGTATAATGTGTAAGCTAAGCAGATGCAATTTAACCAAATTGGAAGCAATACAAGCTAGAAAACATATGCAACATGCAACTACATATGACACCGCGAAGTTAAAGCAAGCACCTGGGAGGGTAGTTCATGGCGAGCGAGATCATCAACTGCAGAGCTATGTTTACCATCTCCATTTGCTCACACTGCACCCTTTTAAGTGCTGAAATGTGTGTTGCCTATCCACGTACAAAGCTGGAGCGACTTCTTTCTTTTCTTTCTTGTTTCTACCAACAGTTTTGTAGAGGCTGAAATACCCATGTATAAAGAATAGTGAGAGTATGGGTGAAGTGTGTGCAGAACTAGTGCACTGTAAAAGTAGCAGATAGAAGGTGGTTGAAAAATAAATGATAGGACACATATGATAGATGTACCACATTGCATGGCAAACAAAATTAGATTCTACAACGTATGATTTTGTAATATATGAGCACAGGGATGGCTGGGTAAATGTAGGTACTCCTCCAGCACACCACCACGTGTGGTCCTATCAAAATAATAGTCGACGGAAAATAAATAGGTAAGTCGATTTTTTATGAACCGTCCGATCTACAAGGAACGGGTAGATGGCCTTTGCCTACCTCCCGCCAATCACTGTTGACGATCTTTCCCGAACCGCCAATGACCACCATCCCAGACCCTTGCCTCCGCCGCTCCACCCTTCCCTCAACCTCACACCACCGCCTTGCTTGGCAGCGCCCTCCGCCCATCCCTTTAAGCCCGACCGACCTATAGATCGGGCGCCAACAGCTCCTAGGCCCCACACTCCCTAAGATAAACACCGAGGCACTACTTCCCTGGTGTAATAGGCGGACTAGTGCCTGTTACACCGGTGAACTCCTCCTTTAATTGGGAATCAACTGACCAGGAATTGAAATCCCGGGGGCGATGGACCTCTAGCTAAGGTGAAATAGTATATGAGGAGAAACCTTGTGTATCATGAGTTACTTGGAACGTCTAGTATCAGGAAGAAGGTGTAGGAAGAAGCGGTCACCTAGTGTCTTCTGTGGGATGAATACCATTCAAGCGAACACGAAATATTTGCACAAATAAGGGAAGAGGAATACCATTTCCGGTTGCCCTTGTTGTGTCCTCCGGAAATCACGGTGATGTTCTTCTTTTTACCGGGGTAACCGATGTTTTGGAGGGGGGTGGATCCTTGGATGAACCCATGGCCAAATTGTTGACTGTGTTGTGGTGGTCGTCTGTCGCTGGAAACCACGGCCACCTATGGGACCAAGGGTCCCTTGCTGGTTTGGCAGGGGGATGTCACGTTGCACAAAGAGTAGATGAGCATGGGGCAACACGACAGAGATCACATGAGGAATTTTACCTAGGTTCGAGCCACCGCGAGACATAAAACCCTACTCCTACTTTGGTGGATTGATGGTGGAAGAATGGTGGTGGAGTGCAGTACACTTGCCCGGCAGGGGAGGTAGTGGCTACGCATGTATGAGTATGTGGGTGTCCAACCTTCTCTCCCTTTCTACGGTTGCTACAGGCCTCCTTTTATAGATTAAGGGTGTCGGATTTCGGGTTCCGGCAGACCCTCTAGATTCGAACACTGGGGTGCGCACGGAGATTTCGCCCACTACCTTCCTGCACCTCACTGCCTCGCTATGATCTAAGCTATGAAAGGAACAACACAAGAGACACATAGTTTATACTGGTTCAGGACACCATTGTGGTGTAATACCCTACTCCAGTGTGTGTTGTGGTGGATTGCCTCTCGGGCTGATGATGAACAATACAAGGAAGAACAGCCTCGCGAGGGGAGGGGTTCTTGCGTTGGTGGTTCTGGCTAAGGATCGATTCGTTCTCCCCTGCCTTGAGAGTGGCTAGTCCTATTTATAGGCAAAGGCCCTGGGCCTCTTCCCAAATATTGAGCGGGAAGGGCGCCAACAATTGGCCATTTTGAAGGGGAACATCTAGTACACTTATCCTGACTAAAGTTGGTCCTCGTCTGTCAAAGGCTCTGGTGGTGACGCCGGCTTGGGCTCCGCAATGACTTCCTTCCTGCCGTTGCGACGGTCTTGGTCTTGTTGCACCGAAATGGGTGCCTTTGCTTGATGCTCTCGCCAGCGCTTGCCCCCTTTGCACCAAAGGGGAAAGAAGGACACTGCGCGGGGCTGGCGCCCTCCTGGCGCCCTTGGTCGTCATGGCTTGCGTCATGGGCATCTCGTGAGGTACCCCGCCTTGATCTCTCTGCCTCCTCGCGAGCCAGCCTGACGAGGTCGTGCCTGAGGAAGCTTCCTGTCGTCCGCCCCGCGAGGTTTGGCCCCTCGCGAGGGTCTTGAGCTCGTGCTGATGAAGATGGTCCACGCTGGGCCGCCCCTTGAGCCACGCCGCAGGCCGCAGGCAGGCAAGTCTGGGGACCCCTGTTCCTAGAACGCCGACAGTAGCCCCCGGGCCCAAGGCGCGCCCGGACTTGGCTGAGCCGAGAAGCGAAGGGGCAAGTGCAAAGCGTCGCGGGCCCTAACAGCCTGCGGCCTCGGGCACCGCGTGGTGGTTGGTTGGTCGTGGGTGCCTTAGCAACTGCGTGAATCGTTAAAAGAGCGGCACCTGCCTAGGCTTTGCCTCCCTTGCTTCCTCCGATCATTGCCTAGATCCCCTTTCTTGCGCCCTTCCTTCCTGCCTCTGAAATCTTCACATCTGCTCTGACCGCGCGCCCTAGCAAGACATGGCGCCTCGCCAGACCTCGGCCGAAGCTTGGTACTCACCCGCCTTGGACTCGCCGAATGTGTCGGAGACGAGCCTCGCCCAGGTGCGCTGGATGGTGGCGGCGCAAGGCATTGACGGGGCAAAGGTGTTCAAGGCTGGCCCCGCTCTTCCCGAGGGCCAAGGGAGCACCTTCTATCCGCTCTTCGCAAGCGCCATTGCTGCCGGTCTGGTGCCTCCATTTTCTGAGTTTTTCTTCTCTATCCTCCGTCATTACGACCTGCAAGCTCTGCACCTCCACCCCAACTCTGTTCTTCTTCTGGCGATCTTCGCCTACTATTGTGAGGCTCACGTCGGAGTACAGCCCTCAGTGGCCTTGCTGCGTCACTACTTCTCCCTCCAGACCTCTCGTGGTCCCATCTCTGCGTGCACGAGCATTGTCGCGTATGGTGGCTCCAACGCCATCTCGAAGCCCGGGAAGAGGATTGAGGGCTTCAGGAGCAAGTGGGTCATGGTAAATGCTGGGCGCATCCACCCTCGGCTGATTCTGCCCACGGAGCAGCCCATGAGCTCTGATGATTGGTCTCGCGCGGAACTCGTGGACTCGCGCGAAGCTGGTGCTGGAGAAGATGGACGCGGATCTGAGACCCGGCAACATGGCAGCGGCGAAGCTGACTGGTGCGTCGCTCCTGAGGGAGTTCCTGGAGCACCAGGTGGCCCCACTTCGTAAGTACTCGCTTCCGCTGTGGAGGCCCCGCCCTAGCCCCGCAGTCTTGGCCGACGAAGATCTAGCCGCGGTCCTCCAATCTTTGGTCGGAGGAGATGTGGCGAGGCTGGAGGGTGCCCCTGTACCCCTGTTTCTTCGAGATGATTGGGAGCAGGTGGTGGACTCCATGCCCGTCTTCAATGGGGACGGGCCCATGCCAACGGAGTTTCCTGAGGACCCAGCGGCCCTGGTGACGGTGAACGTGTCCTCCGGCGACTCCATCGAAGAGGGGGAAGAAGAGGAGCGGGAAGGAGGCCCTGACTCCGAGGCTACCAACGGGGAGTCGAGAGGACCCCTCCCCCGGCGCAGGTCCCGTGCTCTCCGCCTCTTGCCGAGTGATGATGAGGATGGCGACGAGCGAGGCGGCGAGAGCTTGCCCCTGATCGGGAAGAAGGACAGGACTGGGCTGGTCCCCCACGGGTCTGCCCCGGCTCCGAGGCGATCCGCAGACACGCCTCCTGCTCCCGAGCCTCTCAAGGCTGATCCCTGCAGCCGGCTCTCGGGCTTCAAGTATGGCCGGAGGTTGCTCGAGCTCGTGAGCGATGACCAGTAAGTGCTTGATTCTTGTTTTATTCTTTGCTTGGTTCCTGAGGCTTGATGTCCGTATCCCTTGGCTAGGCTGGCGCCTGCAGCGAAGAAGCTGAAGGGGGCTCCTGAAGTTCCGTCTGGGGCAGCGCCTCTGCCCACGAAAGGATGTGACTGCAAGGCACAGGCCTCTCCTGCCCGGTTGTCCTCGCGAGGCCTGGTGGAGCTGGCTGGGGTGAGCTCAGCCCCCATGGCCCAAGCGACTCCTGAGGTATCCTTGCCTGACACCACCGCCACCGCTATTGGGGCGCAGCAGGTCCCGCCTCAGGATACTGTGGTTACGTTGCCGTCCTCTCCTCCTACTCCACCAACTGTTGTCCCTCCGACTCCTCCCACTGTCCTGGATCGTGCTACTGCTGTACTGGACCGGCTGCGGCAAGATCTTCTGGGCGCCGACCCTTGCTTGGTGGCCGGGCGCTTGGAGCTGGCTTCTGGCTGGATTCGCTATGACGCTTCGATTCGGGCGGCACTGGTTCAGGCCTCGATGGCTTGCGACGAGGAGAAGCAGGCCGTCCTTGGGGCAAAGGCTGCTCGCGATGCTACCTTGGGTGAGTCGGCCGATGCCCGAGGTCGCTGCAAGGTGCTGGAGAGCGAGCTGCAGGTCCTGCGGGACCAGCTTGCCAAGGAGGTCCGCATTCGCCAAGAGAAGGAAGAAGACATGAAGGCTCGCGAGGCGGCCATCAAGGACCGAGACGCTAAGCTTAACAAGCGCCGTGACCGCCTGGGCGCGCTGGAGTAGGAGTTCGAGGCGTGTGTCCTTGCCGAGGACCGCAAGGCCTTCACGGAGATGGAGGTGAAGGCTCTCACCTTGCTGAGGTCGCTTTACGACAGCGGCCTGGAAAGCCCGCTGGCCGGCGCCGAGGACGGCCCCGCCAAGCTGCTCCCCTTCCCGATCCATTCTCTTGAAGATGTCACCCTTGGCCTTGGCCCTATGGCTGAGGCCGAGGCGCGTGTCCTGTCTTCTGCAGCACTGACGCAGGTCCTTACCCACGTCTACCTTCTCGATCCCAACGTCGACCTCGACAGCCTGCTGGAGCCAGTGACCGGCGAGCTTGCTGCTGCCACTGGTGAGGCCATGAAGGGTCGTGCGGAGGCTCTGCTGTCGAAGTTCCAGGCCTTCAGCACCAAGCCGAAGCGAGGCGCTGCCGGTCATGCAGCTTCACGAGGCGAACCCGCTCCGCGCAACTCTGCCGCCAACAAATGACTCCGTTGTGGCTCATGTCCTGCTTTCAGCTCCTACAACATGCATCATGCCTCGGGGAGGCATTTAAACTTGTGTTTGGTGTCGTGATAACAGTTATGGACTATAATATTTGCTTTTGAATTCCTTGAGATTTGCGCTCTTCCTACTTGCTTATGTTCTACGCCGGCAGAGCCCGACCCCGCGCATACCTCAGTCGCCGTTAGCCTCGACCAGAAACCAGGACGGGACCAAGGAGTGAGGGGCTACGTGACAAGTTAGGCTCCTGAGTCGCGATGCTTAGGAGTCCCCCTTGGCGCACGAACAGCAAGTAGGGAGGTGAGATGTGGGTGTGAATCTACCGTTCTACGTCTGCAGAGCCCGGCCCCGCGCATACCTCAACTGACGTTAGCCTTTCGGAACTAAGGAGTGAGGGGCTACGTGACCAGTTAGGCTCCTAAGTCGCGATGCTCAGGAGTCCCCCTTGACACTCAAATGGCCTTCGTACCTTGGCTCCGCTCGGGGAGGGACGTGCGACGAACCAGGCCCGAGGGGCCTGGCTGGGTGGCGTGCGTCTGGGCGTGACCCAGGCGCAGCCCCCGTGCCCAGCCCGCTCGCACGGCACTCTCGAGGGGAGGTGTTGCGATGAGGCCAGACACTGAGCTCTGAGCTCCCTGAGGTTGATGCGGCCGGGGGCCACCCTCAATTGTTTATCACCAGCGCGGAGCATAGCGCTTCCGTATGTGTACGGGCATAGCCGCTCCTCGGCAGTGTCGTCAGCCAGCGCGGAGCATGGTGCTTCCACTGGTGCGTGGGAGGGGGCTCCCCTCCGGGAGGAGCCTCCGGGGCGTGTACAGCCCCGCCCTGACACGTGGCTGGCACGGTAGGGCCTGAGGAGGTGTATCTGGGCACCCGTGAGCCAACGCGGGACTCACGGGGCCCTACCTCAAGGCGGGTTGCGCCTGGCACTGGGCCTTAACTTGTGATGTGTTCCTGCAAATTTGGCTAGATGCCGACGCTGTACGTCCTCGGGTCCCGGCTCTCGAGCGGGTCTCAGCCGTCGCTGGTTTGCCAGGTCGCGATGCCGTGGACAAAGCCAGAGGGTGAGGGCTGGAGAGCCAGTAGGATCCCTGAGTCGCGATGCTCAGGTACCCCCCTCTTTAACACACAAGCTTGGTTAGATGCCAGCGCTCTACATCCTCGGGTTGTTGGTTTGCCAGGTCGCGATGCCGTGGACAAAGCCAGAGGGTGAGGGCTGGAGAGCCAGTAGGAGCCCTGAGTCGCGATGCTCAGGTACCCCCCCTTTAACGTGCAAGCGGCCGACATGAAGGAAGAAAAGGTGCCGCGGACAGGCATCAAATAACAAGCATGATGCATCGAATGCATGGCCCAAAAATAAATGCAAGAGGGGTACATGCCGCTGGGTCTGACCCGAGCGACTTGGGGATGATGCAGCCCGAAGGGCGCCCCTACAAAGTAAGCTAGGAACATAAGGTAAAAAGGGGATACATGCCGGAGGGAAGGACCCATGCGGACAAGGAATAATGCAGCCCTAGGGGCGCTCCCAGCTGGAAACGAAACTTGAAGGATGTCACCTGATAGCATTGAAGACGAAGGGGTGTTGAAGTAGCGGACGTCGTGGGCTGCGGAAGCCGATCTTCACGAGCCCCCAGGCCTAGGAGCCTCGGGAGGCTCCGGAGGCGCTGGTGGCTCCTCGCGGACCATCTCCATCTCTGCCAGGACTGCGGAACGTCTGGCCTCCTGAGCCTCCAGGATGCTCCTCATAAGGCGCCGGTACGCGGCGGCCGCATTCGGCAAGCCGTAGGGCATGTGAACCTAGCTGCTTGGAGGGCCTTCACAGCGCCCCACGCGTGAGGGCCAGAAGCGCTCCTGAGAGGCGGCTCGGTTGAGCCCTGTGATGTCGATGCAGACGCGTAGCCCACCATCCTCACCTGGATGGGGAGCTGCGGCGGGTAAGCGGCGGCTGCCACTCATGACTCTTGACTCCTGCAACTCCTGCGTGATCTGTCTGACGAACTCCTGAGGGTTTGGCCCTCCTTGCCTTGCTCCTTCCCGAGGGAAACGTGCTCTGAAACACGCCTCCAAGTGGTGCCCAAGCGCCTCCCTCGTGACCTTGGCAAGGTCGGTGGCCCTCCAGGAGGGAGCCCCCGAGCCTCGCTTGAGTGGGGCGCCGGGCGCACCTTCCTATGCGACAGAAGGAGGTGCCTCTTGAGCAGGCGCAGACCCTGAGGGGCCTGCCTCCTGAGGGGTCGGGCCTGGCGATGTCTTCTTCTTCTTGGGAGCGGTCTCAGGGAGCCTCCCGCTCCCGCGATCTGGGTCTTCAAGTGATGCGGCCTCAAAAGCTCGCTCCAGGGAGCACACTGCGTCTCTTTCTTCACAGGGCACCGTGATGACTCCGCCACTTCCTGGCATCTTGAGGAGGTTGTAGCCGTGATGAGTCACGGCCATAAACTTGGCGAGAGCTGGGTACCCGAGGATGGCGTTGTATGGCAGGCGAATGTGGGCGACGTCGAAGTCGATGAGCTCGGTGCGGCAGTTGTTGTGCGCCCCGAAGGTGGCAGGGAGGCGGACCTGCCCAATCGGAACCGTGGAGCCATCGCTGACTCCGGAGAAAGGCTTGGTTGGCTGAAGCTGATTGTAAGGCACTTGGAGATTGTTGAACGTCTCTACGGACATGACATTGAGCCCTGCCCCGCCGTCGATGAGAGTCCTGGTGACTTGCACGTTGCTGATGACTGGGGAGCAAAGCATCGGGAGGACTCCGGCTGTGGCCGCACACTTGAGCTGATCCGCGGAGCTGAACGTGATGGCGGACGCCGACCACCGGAGGGGGCGCGTGGCTTCGAGCTTGGGAAGGACTGCATTCACCTCACGGGCGAACTGCTTGAAGATGCATTGAGAGGCTGGGGCTTGAGCTCCCCCTAGGATGCAGGCGATCGCGCGCGGCTCCTGGAAGCCCCTAGCCCCCTCGTCCTGATGATGGTCCTCATTTCTCCTTGGCTGCAGCGGCAGTGGAGAGAGGCCTGCGTTTCTTGCTAACGATCCTCGCGAGGCTGATCCCTCCAGTCTCCCTCATGAGGCTGATCCTACCAGCGATCCTCGCGAGGTCGGTCGCGCCACCCTTGGCGAGGGCCGCGGTCTTCCCAGCGTCCTGCATTCCTTCCTCCTCCTCGGCCGTAGCCCCGATCATTGCGGTCGAGGCGTTGGCCGATCCTTCCTTCTTGCACGGCTTGGACCTCTTGACATTCATTGGTGTTGTGGGTGTGGAGGTCGTGGTACACACAGTACCGGCTACCCTTGAAGGACTCGGGTTGATCTCTGCCCTGCTTGGTGTATGGTTCCGCAGCGAGCACGACAGTCCCCTTGTGCTTCACGTCCTTGGCCTTGGCTTTCTTCTCTTCTGGGTCTGCGGCTGGCAGCTCGAGGAGGGAAAGGCGCCCTTTCTCAGCCCTGGCGCACTTGGTCGCCAAGTTGAGCAGCTACAAGGAAGTGCACAGATCTTCATGCATCGCGAGCTCCTCCTTCATCTTGACGTCATGCACACCGTCGGAGAAGGCTGAGATGATGGCCTCCTCGGTCACCTTGGGAATCTTGAGGCGTGCGTTGTTGAAGCGTTGGATGTACTTCTGCAGGGTCTCACCTGGTTGCTGCTAGATGCGGCGCATGTCGCTCACAGCGGGTGGCCGGTCGCGAGTACCTTGGAAGTTGGCGATGAAACGGGTGCACATCTCGTCCCAGGAGGAGATCGTGCCAGGAGCCAGGTTCAGGAGCCAGGTGCGGGCCCCGTCCTTGAGTGCCATGGGAAACCAGTTCGCCATGACCTTCTCGTCCCCGATGGTGGCTTCGATGCCTAGCTCTTAGAGCTGGAGGAACTCCATAGGGTCGGCCATGCCGTCGTAGCGAGGACGTAGGTCTGGCTTGAACTTGCAGGGCCACGCGATGCTGCGCAGCTCGTTGGTGAAGGCGCGGCAGCCTGCTGTGGCCACGGGAGGCCTTTGGTGACAAAGAGCTCGGTCTTGCGGGTCCCCATGCGCTGCAGCTGGGAGCAGCGCGGGGTCTTGGCGTGCTGGAACAGGAGCGTGGTCGCGACGGGCCGGAGCAGAGAGTACTCGGGCAGCTTCTTGGGGGCGAGGGACCTCTTGGCAGCTCCGCTCTTGCTGCGCTGGCGCCGGACGGAGCTGGTTCCTCCCAGGGGCCAAGCGCCTTGGGGCCAGGGCGCCTTCCTGAGGAGGACGCAGCTAAGGCGCCCCCGGAGCTTCATTGCCCGCGCAGAGCGGGGCGCGGTGCAGCAAGAAGGACAGCGCGGGGGAGCCCCCTGCGGCACGGACAAGCTCGGCGAGGCGGTCGAGCCACTCTTCATAGACGTTGTCGACCGGGCGGTAGCGTAGGAGCTCGTTTGCCGCGATGAGCACAGCTCGAGCTTCCATGGCCGCGCGGGGTGCACGGGACAAAGAACCAGCTGGGGTGAGTGAGGGAGTAGCAGTGCGGCCGTCTCGCCTCATGGACGGATGATGGGACGATGCTTGCTGCTCGTTCCCTGCCGGGCCGTGGCGGCGTTGACGGTAGGTGACAGGGAACGGCAGGGGTGGCCGCCGACGGGGGCCGTCTAGGCGACGCGGGAAGCGAGAGCGGCTCGGCGCTCGGCGCGGGCCCGACGAGCGTCTGACATGGATGCGATGGTCGGTGAAGAACATGGCGGCGGAAGACGAATTCTGGCGCACCCCTACCTGGCGTGCCAAATGTCGGATTTCGGGTTCCGGCAGACCCTCTAGATTCGAACACGTGGGTGCGCCCGGAGATTTCGCCCACTACCTACCTGCACCTCATAGCCTCGCTATGATCTAAGCTATGAAAGGAACAACACAAGAGACACAAAGTTTATACTGGTTCAGGCCACCATTGTGGTGTGATACCCTACTCCAGTGTGTGGTGTGGTGGATTGCCTCTCGGGCTGATGATGAACAATACAAGGAAGAACAGCCTCGCGAGGGGAGGGGTTCTTGCGTTGGTGGTTCTGGCTAAGGATCGATTCGTTCTCCCCTGCCTTGAGAGTGGCTAGTTCTATTTATAGGCAAAGGCCCTGGGGCCTCTTCCCAAATATTAAGAGGGAAGGGCGCCAACAATTGGCAATTTTGAAGGGGAACATCCAGTACACTTATCCTGACTAAAGTTGGTCCTCGCCTGTCAAAGGCTCTGGTGGTGACGTCGGCTTGGGCTCCACAATGACCTCCTTCCTGCCGTTGCGATGGTCTTGGTCTTGTTGCACCGAAATGGGTGCCTTTGCTTGATGCTCTCGCCAGCGCTTGCCCTCTTTGCACCAAAGGAGAAAGAAGGACACTGCACGGGCTGGCGCCCTCCTGGCGCCCTTGGTCGTCATGGCTTGCATCATGGGCACCTCGTGAGGTACCCCGCCTTGATCTCTCCGCCTCCTCGCAAGCCAGCCTGACGAGGCCGTGCCTGAGGAAGCTTCCTGTCGTCCGCCCCGCGAGGCTTGGCCCCTCGGGAGGGTCTTGAGCTCGTGCTGATGAAGATGGGCCACGCTGGGCCGCCTCTTGAGCCACGCCGCAGGCCGTAGGCAGGCAAGTCTGGGGACCCCCGTTCCCAGTACGCCGACAAATGGGTCACCACAATGCACTGATAAGATAGCAAACAGTGCTATCATACCTAACTCTGCATGCTGACAGAGCGCATTAAATGCGCCGCTCAATGTCACATCGTTGCTCGCCCGGCAAGCCTTGCCGAACTATTTTTCCAGCTTCACGCCTGCTTGCTTGACACGTCACAGGACAGGTGTCGTTTGTAGGTATTCCTGTAGAAAGATGATGCCATGTGGCGAATGGCTACCACTTAATCACTTTGCGGCTTGACACCGCACTGATTAACGATGTAGGTCGCAGTGGAGTGGTTGGTGAGGTGTTTATTGCCTCCGCGAGTTCCGCCAGGCCCTGCCGGGACGTCTTGGATGATCTCTTCTGGGGGTGGCTTCGCCCTCGCCAAGCTCGTCCGCCCGGCAAGGGAGGCTTTTCTCCTGGTGGTATCTTGCTTCTCTGGCTTGATCTTGGTCCTCTTGCTTTGCATGTTGGTCCCTCGAAGATCTTGGTCTCCTGTACTCTGTCATGGACTGGTGCCATAATATTGTTCCCGTGCCTGCGCATAGTTAGGGAAACATACCCAGGGCCTGTTGCACTGACAGACGCCACGAGTCCTGCCCAGATCACGCTGCCGGGCATCGTCGGGGTAGGCCCTAATAAGTTCAGAGGCAGGGCGCTGAAGAGGCTAGTCTTTTGAGGTCTTCTTTGCTTCTTCATTAATCTCGAGACTGGGCCAGTTTCTGGTTTCCCCGCATGTCGTGTAAAGCCAATGGTAGTGGGGCCATTCTTGTAATGGCACGTGAATGACTTCAATGCACGGGATAGAAACTTCCAATTCACCCTTCCCACCACGCCCCTATCCTCAGCCACGTATGTTGCGCGCATCGCGCGGGGTAGGTAATGGAGGCGCGTGGCATGGGAGAGCATTATGACGGGGGCCTAGTCTTCTTGAATTGGCAGAGGACGACAATGATCACTTGTGGAGGGAGCAGCTCCCCTCCTCGGCTTGCCTACGAAAGGAGGGGCAAAGGGGGGGAACTGAGCCATCCATCTCCACATCCTTCTTCATGTATTCTATCTTTTGCTGGTCATGTTGAAGAAAAGAGCATGGGGGCAGCCCCTGGGCTTTAGCCTGGAATTTCTCTTGGATATGAGGAGGGTACTCGGGCGACACGACGATAGCACCGGAGTTGGTGACTCCGGCGCGCTCGTCGCCGGGTCGCCCATAGCTTTGATTCTGGTGGGAGGGGACGTGGACGACACCATGCCGAGGCCTGCAATAGGTGTGGTGTGCGGTAGTTGGTCGCTCCTCATTCTTTGTTCCTTTGTGACGCTGAGGAAGAGCCTCGAGAGAGGTTCGCTGAAGATGAAGGCAGATCTGACTCACCCTAGGTGTCATCCTTTGGTCATGTAGGAGGGCTTCTTGCTCCCATACATGTCTTGAGATCATGAAGTGGTTTCTGACGTTAGGGCCGTTGGGGACGACCATGCTCTCTATGGGCTAAACCAAAGAGCATGGTGTCCAACGCGGCTACCGAGCTGAGGTCTTCGGGTTGCAGTGATGTGGATGGCGGCGGCAACCCACGACATGTCAAGAATGGGGGCGACGGTTCTGACAAGTCATGTTTGCCGGTGACTCCGTGTCCTCCATCTGGTCCTCCGGCAGTGTGCCCGCCCGCGCCTGCCCTCTGTTTTCTTCCTCCTTGCTGAGGAGCGGCACCATCCTGATCCTGGGGAGTCATCGAATCCCTGCTGGGTTCGTCACCGGCCTCCTCGACCTCTTCCTGAAGGAGATGGACATGGGCAAAGGCATCACGGGGCACTTATCTTTTTTTATCTTAGATTTGTAGGCACTTGCCAAATTTTAATTCAAATAATGTAATCTCTCGAGTCCATGTTTGTGTTCTGTAAGGCTTGTACTTGTAAGATCAACATAGTAATGAAAAAGATGAGCATTGCCAGGAACTCGTGCATGTGTACGTCCATGCAGAGGTGGGATGCCTCTTTATTTTAAATAAACGAGTCTTCCCCGGCAGGCTATCCTGCCGGTACCGTTTTTATTTTGGTGCTAGGGACCGGGGTCTATCGGGCAAAAAATAAAGGGACCAAACCCCCGCTAACTCCTTTTCAGCAGAGGCCACTGCGACCACCCAAGCTGAAGCAACTTTCGAGCTAAAAGTGGGAGAACCTAGGCTTTGAAGGGTGGCAAGGTTATCTCATGCACAAGTTTTAGCTTACCAAGCACGTATGGACAAGAGGTAGAACTTATCCGTTTGGCTGGCCGGGGATCGCAGTGCTGGTCCATCTCCTCAACTCCTTGTAGAAGACAAGTTCATGGTAGGAACCTGTAGGTTCATGCAGATGAGAACGATACATGATGCGATCCTATCTATATGCAAATGCAAATGCTCATGAAATCTTTATGCAATGCTCTTGGAATTCTCATGCATGCATGCAACTTGGTCGGGGGCCCCCAGTGCTTCGTTTATTTCTCTATTGCACAGGGTCATCGTCCTGGCTTTGTACAAGGGGTTACATGCAACTGAGGCAAGGCCTGTACAAAAGGGTGGCTGCCGGGTAGGGCCCAACAGCCGCGCCTTATGGGTAGAACTTGCGGAGATGCTCAATATTCCATGAGTTTTGCAATTGAATGCCATCTCCGGTCTCCAGATGGACTGCGCCAGGTCTGGTGACTCGTACTACCCGGTAAGGGCCTTCCCGCTGCACTGTCAACTTGTTTGTACCCTTGGCCGACTGAACGCGTCTAAGGAGAAGGTCACCTTCCTGCAGCACACGTAGTAGCTCGGAGATAGTCCTCCTCGAGTAGCACAGCATCGTCAAGCCGGTGCTGATCTTGCGCTACTTCATCATAGGCAAGAAATCGAGGCGATCCGTCAATGAGTTCCGTGGTGATAACTGCTTCTGCCCATGGACGAGGGAGAAAGGACTCTACCCAGTAGCTCAATTTGGTGTCATTCTGAGGGACCAAAGGACTATCGGAAGCTCATCGATCCACTGCCTGCCGTGCTTCTACAGCGTATCAAAGGTTCTTGTCTTGAGTCCCTGCAACACTTCAGTGTTCGTCCTCTCTGTCGGTGTCAAAACCGGTGGATCTTGGGTAGGGGGTCCCGATCTGTGCGTCTTAGGCTGATGGTAACAGGAAGCAAGGGACACAATGTTTACCCAGGGTCGGGCCCTCTCGATGGAGGTAAAACCCTACTTCCTGCTTGATTAATATTGAAGATATGTGGAATACAAGAGTATATCTACCACGAGATCATAGAGGCTAAACCCTATGAGCTAGCCTATGATGGTATGATTGTAATTATGATCGGCCTTCTAAGCTCCATGCTCTCCAGTTTATATAGACACCGGAGAGCTAGGGTTTACAAGGAGTCGGTTTACAAGGAAGGAAACATAATATCCGGATCGCCAAGCTTCTCTTCCACGCAAAGGAGAGTCCCATCCGGATACGAGCCAAAGTCTAGAGTCCTGTATCTTGACGCTTCTATAGTCCGGACGATGAATACAGTCCGGCTGTCCGGATACCCCCTTATCCAGGACTCCCTCAGTAGCCCCTGAACCAGGCTTCAATGACGATGAGTCCGGTGTGCAGTCTTGTCTTCGGCATTGCAAG
Organism: Triticum dicoccoides; assembly: GCF_002162155.2. Classification (NCBI taxonomy): domain Eukaryota; kingdom Viridiplantae; phylum Streptophyta; class Magnoliopsida; order Poales; family Poaceae; genus Triticum; species Triticum dicoccoides. Next base: position 301,869,936 of record NC_041393.1, on the reverse strand, counting down.
GCGGGTTCCTCCTCCGAATACTCCAAGGTTACCATCGAACACGTAGACCGTGTCCGGATCTGCAAAATGATCTTCACATACCACCGTAGAGAGAATGATACTCCAGCTGACAACTTTTAGACGACGTGACATGCCTTTAGGGCCAGGTCATTATTCGAACCGTTTTTTCACAACCAGCCACAACGCGTATTGCGAGGCGGTTTGCTTGACACGTCCTGTCAAAGCAGAGATCATGTCCCCTTATCGCGGGATTCTCATCAATACGGGTATGGGTAATCCCCCCGTGCCATCAATCGTGGCGCTTGGGAAGTAAGTGATTCTCAACAGGCTAGTGGGGAGGCGCACCGCTTTCGTCGCCTCTATAAAGGGATAAGAGTTCCTCATTTTTACCCACGCCTTCTTCCTCCCATCGCATACTCTTGCCCCCTCGAGCTCCAGTGCCCTAGTCCAGGTCTTCTCTGCACAATTAGTCATGTCCGGAGCAGGAGGCAAGTGAGTGGCTTCCACCGCGATGGAGAAGAAGATCACGAATCTCTGGGCGGCCGGATACTTGGCCGCAGACATAGTGCACCGGCTACCAGACGAGGGGCAGGTCATTCCGACTCCAGGACCCCACGAGAGGGTCGTGTTCCTTGCCCACTTCATCCGTGGACTGGGGTTTCCACTCCACCCCTTCGTCCGCGGACTTATGTTCTACTATGGGCTAGACTTTCATGATCTAGCTCCGAACTTCGTCCTCAACATCTCGGCGTTCATTGTCGTGTGCGAGGCTTTCCTCCGCATCAAGCCTCATTTCCACTTGTGGCTCCAAACCTTCTGCATGAAGCTGAAGATTGTGAGCGGCCAGCAAGCGGAGTGCGGAGGAGCCATGGTGGGCAAAATGCATAATGTCACCTGGCCTGAAGGCTCCTTTGCGGAAAACGTGAAGGGGTGGAAATCAGGGTGGTTCTACATCACCGAGCCACGCGACGCCGACTGAGCGCTGGCCCCCAAGTTCCGATCTTGGACCCCTATGCGGCTCACCTCTTGGGAATAGAAGGGACTGTTATGGGGTGAACCTGCAGAGCTGACCGGAATCATCACCTGTGTCAAGGGCATGAAGTACAAGAACATCAAGCTCGTCAACGTGATCCAAGTCATGCTCATTTTCCTGATACTGTCGTGCCAAAGGTGGGCATTCAATTTGTGGCAATTAGTACCGGCCGAACACCGAAGGCGTTGTTCAAGGCCATCGAGGTACCTCCTCTCATAACCGAGGACCGTGGGCTCCACGCCGCACGACAACCTACCCAGGTGAGTTCTCAGGCCGCCACCGGGTCCGGTTCTTCCCAATGTACTCATGGGGGAATTCCTAAGTGATTTTGTATATTTGTTTTAGGAGTATGTGGAGACAGCGGAGCGGTTCGACAGTCCGGCTCCGTTGCCGGAAAACCCAGCCAATGATCTTCTGATGAAGATGCTGGTCCCGTTGCCCTATAAGGAGCCGGGGAAGAAGGCCGACAAGAAGCCCACGGGGACCCGAAAGGGTCTCCGAAGTAAGGTTGTGCAAGCCTCGTCCGAAGATGACAAGGCTCACTCCTCCCCCGAAGGGGAAGAAGAAGAATAGGAGGCCGCCCCGTCCAGAAAGGATGGGGGGCCTGAGACGGTGAATCAGGGGCCAGGAGAGGCTCCCGACGTAAGGCCGTCATACCCTTGTCGTCTGATGACGACGAGATGGATTCCTCCCGCGGAGGCGGAGTGGAACAAGTAGAAACACCACCTCCCTGTGTCGGCGGAGGGAAGAAGAGGAAGGCCGCCCCGGTGGGGGAGACTGGGATGTCTAAGAAGGGAAAAGCATCCCTTCCAGACTACTCCACCACCGCCGCCGATAGCAAGGAAGGGTGGCTGCCCAGGAAGAAGCCCCTCGTGCGGTCGTAAGTATCCGCACTCAGTCGTATTTTTCGCTTCATAATTTTGTTTATAATGCTGAACTTGAATACAGTCCGGCCAGGGCCCATCCGGGAGTGTCGTCTTCGGACGGGTCCTTGAGTGAGTCAGCAATGAACTCACTCCCAACGGCCACGTCTCCTCGTCCTGCGGATGACACGGAGGTGTTGTCCCAAAGGCTCCCGACGATGACGGATGTGGCCCTGGAGGCGCCTCAAGGCGGCATCCCAGGCGTCGGACTCACGGGGCTCAAGGTCCCTGCGGATCGTGTCGATGAGAGCCACGACAAGCCGGGCTCTCAGCCAACACTGTTCCGGAGACTTCAGTGGTTCCGGACTTAGGCGGGCAGCCCCTCGTTATGGAGGGAGGGCCGTCTATATCAAGGACTTCTGTTGCACCCCAGGCGCCAGATTGTCTGCTGGAAGCTCTTTGAGGCGCTTCCCTAGATGAAGAGCACCGTACTCTCATGAGTGCGGTGATTTAGAAGGTTTCGTCCACCAAGAGCAGACTAACCGAAGCCTGCACCAGCCTCCTAACAGGCTTTGAGGTAAGCAGTAAAAATGTGTAAAATTATAACCCGATAGGTAGTAGCCCCTGATACTCTGTTTGGTGTTCGGAAAGAAAAATCAAACAGAGGGTCAATTATAATCTGCAGGAGTCTAACAATAAGTGTTGAATGTAAATAAACAGGCTGTGCTGCTGGCCGCTGCTGCTCACATGGACGAAATCGCCGGCCTGACGCAGGATTTAGAGCGGGCACAGGGAGAGCTCAGCCTCGCGAGGAGGCAGCTCGAAGAGAACAAAGGTGAATGATTCCCCTCTCTCATATAATAAATAGTAAATAAAATTTGATTATGCTAATGACGAGACGTCGTGATGTGGCAACAGAGGCCGCCACCGAAGTGGCGTCTCTTATGAAGGCGATGTCCGAGGCCGAACACAATGCGGCCTTGGAACTCAAAGAGCGCAAAAAGCAAGAGGCCCGAGTGGGCGAGGTACAAGAAGAGCTCCAGGAGCTTGGCAAGAAGCTCAAGTCTGCGGAGAGGGAGCTTAAAGCAAGGTGGCCGAGCTTGCAAAGGCCCTTACAAATACAAAAGACGCCAAGGCCAAAGCCGAGAGGGTTCAGCAACAGATCCAGGAGGCCAAGAAAATAGCAGTGGGTAAGAAATTTTTTATGCAAAGCAAACATGTGGAGGAGGCGTATCTCTTACTTACTCAAATCCGGAGCTCTCCAGGGGCATTCGCAGACCTGCCACGCAGCGTATCAGATGCCGCGGAGTTCTACCGTGCCCAGGAGGGGAGCTCAACGGAGAAATTATTCTGGTTACAGTATGCTGGGGCCGAGCATGCAACGCCTCTCAGTGACCAACTGAAGCAGTTGGTTGAACTCCACAAGGTGGCTGAAGTGGCTATGAAAGATCTCATAGTCCGGATATGGCCTGGCGAGCTTCTGCCCACCAGCTACTTCGGCCTGATCAAGTGGATGGTGGATTCCTGTCCGCGACTGGAAGTCATCAAGCGATCCATTTGCATTGAGGGTGCCCACCGGGCCCTTGCCAGCGCCAAGGTGCATTGGGGCAAGCTGGATGCGGAGAAGCTGGTGAAGGACGGGCCGCCGGAGGGCAAGCCGCATCGCGTCCCCGAGAAGTATTATGATGGCGTTATGAAGGGTGCTTGCCTCATGGCCGATGAATGTACCAAAGACATAATTTTTAAATGAATTCACCTCTGTCATGTTTGTAATTTAAAGACTAAGTTACTTGCGCTATGTAGCGCTTTTGTGATTTACAATATTACCTTCTGTGCGGCTGTTTATCAAATTCTGAAAGTAGGCCAGTCGTCGGCTTCCGCCCTCATGTAACTAGTACTGGGGTGTTCGTGGAAAACATGGACACTCTTTATCCAAATTTTTGGTCCCTTAAGGAGGTGTCCAGCGCAGTGAACCAGGAAATCGGACTATACAACTTTATAACCTTCACTTAGCCATAGAAGTATATGATTTTAAATTTCGGCGAAGCCCCTAGAATCCGGAAGGCCGAACTGGGGCGCTATACACGCCTATATCGGACAAAGCCGAATTAACGCCTAAAGCGGAAAAATCTTTAAGGATTTTAAGACCTCTCAAACAGCGACCAGTCTCTCGCCACATCATGTCGGACAGTTTTGTGCTTTCTCTACTGAGGTGCTCGTCCGGCAGAACCAGGGCACAATCGCAGTATTTCTCCCTGCGGTACCTTAGCCGAATTAACGGAACGTAAGGCACCAAAGCAAGGGAGCCGGGCTATCCCCACCGTAACCCAAGACATGATTCGGAGCTGATGCATATAATGCTATAAGTTCGGGGTGCCGCACTGTTGAAAGTGTTCGGACTTAACTTGCCGTATTATGGGGTACCCTAAGAAGCCCCTGGCAAACTACACGTACCAAAGTGTATGGATGCAAAATTAAATAGACATCTATAAAAAATGCTCAAATAAAAATAAGTAAGCTGACGCTATATGTGGTCTCCCATTGATAAATAATATGTTTAAGCGTATGTTTACAATGTATGCATTAAGCGGAGACAAAATAGGATGATTTGACATATCCTATCCAGGGGCAGGCTACGTATAGATAGATAGAGCAAGGATAATGATCGTAAATAGATTCCACCTGGGTGTTTCCTGTTGTGCTCAAAGCATGTTGCCTCCTGGGTTTCATCTCCTATGTAAGTCCGACAATCCGGCTATTCTGGAGAAGCTGCACTAAAGCAATGTCTTTAAAGGTGAATGGAAAGGTTATGAAGTGATACCGTAATGTTGACCGAGCCCCTGATACGCCTCCGCCTGTGCCCATGGTATTTTGAGTGCGTAATTGTGTACGCGTGGTACGAATGCAGCTTTGATGGGATTTGAGCGGAGGCCGGACTGCTAGTCCTGCTCTTGTCGTGCCTGCTGATCTTGATGCGGGGTGTTCCTCCCTCGCTTGATGGAGCTTGAAGATGTCGTTGCCGAATTGGTGGTTTGTCGGAGGAGGAAGCATTGTACTTCTGCCGCAAGGGCCGCAATATGTTCTTCTGTACGGAGAGAGCGGTCCATATTCCCGTTGACTATTATGACCCCGCGCGGGCTTGGCATCTTGAGCTTGAGGTATGCATAGTGTGGTACCTCATTGAATCTAGCAAATGCGGTTCGTCCGAGCAGGGCATGGTAACCACTGCGGAAAGGGACGATATCGAAGATTAGCTCTTCGCTTCGGAAATTATCCGGAGATCCGAAGACCACTTCCAACGGGCCTCTACTCCAGGAATGACACCTTTGAAGGTGGTTTTGGTGGGCTTGATCCTTGAAGGTTCGATGCCCATCTTCGGAACTGTGTCCTGATAAAGCAGGTTCAGGCTGCTGCCTCCGTCCATAAGGACTCTTGTGAGGTGAAATCCGTCTATAATTGGGTCTAAAACCAATGCGGCTGAGCCGCCGTGACGGATGCTAGTAGGATGATCCCTACGATCAAAGGTGATCGGACAAGCTGACCATGGGTTGAATTTGGGGACGACTGGCTCCATCGCATATACGTCCCGTAGTGCTTGCTTCCGTTCCCGCTTGCGGATGTGGGTGGCGTAGATCATGTTAACCGTTTTCACCGGGGGGGGATTTCTTCTGGCCCCCCATGTTCAGATGCCGGGGCTCATCGTCATCATCGCTGTGCAGCCCCTTGTCCTTGTTTTCGGCGTTTATTTTGCCAGACTGTTTAAAGACCCAGCAATCTCTATTGGTGTGGTTGGCTGGCTTGTCTGGGGTGCCATGAATTTGGCACGAGCGCTCCAGTATACGGTCCAGAATGGACGGTCCTTGATTGTTGCGCTTGAATGGCTTCTTCCGCTGACCGGATTTTGATCCGCTAATCCAGCGTTGACCGCCGTATCCTCGGTGCTGTCGCCGTTGTTCCGTCGCTTGTGTCTGTTGTGCCGTGGCTTGCCATTATTGTCCCGGACATCTGAAGTTCCAGCATGTGGCGTAGTGCTACTGCGAGCCAACCAGCTGTCTTCGCCTGTGCAAAAGCGGGTCATTAGTGTCGTAAGAGCTGCCATGGACTTGGGTTTCTCCTGGCCGAGGTGTCTGGCGAGCCACTCGTCACGGATATTATGCTTGAAAGTCGCCAGGGCTTCAGCGTCCGGACAGTCGACTATTTGGTTCTTTTTAGTTAGGAACCGAGTCCAGAATTTCCTGGCTGATTCTCTGGGCTATTGAGTTATGTGGCTCAAGTCATCGGCATCCGGAGGTCGCACATATGTGCCCTGGAAGTTGTCAAGGAATGCGTCTTCCAGGTTTTCCCAACTGCCAATGGAATTTGTGGGTAGGCTGTTTAGCCAGTGCCGGGCAGGTCCTTCAAGCTTAAGGGGAAGTTACTTGATGGCATGTAGATCATCTCCGCGGGCCATGTGAATGTGGAGAAGGAAATCCTTGATCCATACCGCGGGGTCTGTGGTGCCATCGTATGATTCGATGTTTACGGGTTTGAACCCTTCTGGGAATTCATGATCCATCACTTCATCAATGAGGCATAGGGGGTGTGCGGCGCCTCTATGTTGTGCTATGTCACGGCGCAATCCGACTGTGTCTGACTGGTTGTATTCGGCCCGGTCGGATTTACTGTTAGTGTATCCGGTATGACGGTCATCGTCATGTGCTTCGGCACGCCCTCGTGATCCGTAGATCGGTCTTGGTTGTCCTGCGATGTTATCCATTTTATCGCGCAGGTCCTGGGTATTGCCCTGGGCCGTAGTAAACCGGTGCGGGGGTACATGTTGGTATTTTGGCTGATATGCCATTTTGTCCCGACCTCGAGGCGGTCGGTCAGTCGTGGGGCGCTCGAGTCCGTATTCCTCGGCTGCCAGGACTTCTGTCCATCTGTCTGTGAGCAGATCTTGATCAGCTTGGAGCTGCTGCTTCTTCTTCTTCAGGCTTCTCGCAGTAGCAATAAGCCGGCGCTTGAAGCGCTCCTGCTCTGCGGGGTCTTCGGGTACGCCGAACTCGTCGTCGCCGAGGCTAATCTCGTCTTCAGAGAGGGGCATGTAGTTGTCCTCCTCCGGATACCCGTCCGTCGCCTGTTCGTCTGGGCTGTTATGCCCATCTTCCTGTTCGGCCTGCTCGAAGGCGGGTTGTTCGGGGTTGTATTCATCGTCGGCACCGTCCAGATTATTATCATCTCCGGCGCCGGTATTGCCTTGGCGGGGCTTGGAGCGGCGCTGGCGACGCGCATGCTTTGCTTTCTTCTTGGAGGGGTTATCCTCCATTGCCTCATCGCCATTTGTTTCTTTCGGAGTGTCCACCATATATATATCGTATGAAGAGGTGGCTGTCCACCGCCCTTTGAGTGGTGGATCCTGTATGTCTCCTGCATCGTCGTCCATACCGTCGATGTCTTCTAAGTCAAAGTCGAGCACGTCGGTTAAATCATCGATCGTGGCGACAAAGTGGGTGGTGGCTGGGCAGCGAATTCCTTCGTTGCCTGCTTCCCACTCCAGCCGGACATAGTTCGGCCCAGAGTCTCCTGACAAAGAGAGAGACTTCAATGAGTTCAGCATGTCGCCAAAGGGTGAGTGCTGAAAGATGTATGCAGCGGTAAACTCCATTACCGGAGCCCAACCTGGCTCGGCTGGCTCGAGAGTGAGCGGACCAGGACCAACAGCCGGATATGAGTCCGGGTGTCCGGGATTACAGGCCTCCATAGAGGTGAGACCCGTGTTCGGCTCCACCGCCAGTAAGTGTGCGGCCTGCGGAGTGGGTTCCAGACCTCTGTCCATAGGCAACGCAACCTGCCCTGGATTTAGATCCAAGGCTGCTTCGGGGATGATGTCACGGGCACTGTCCGACAGCAGGTCTAGGCCGTGCTCGTCGTGGCTGTTGGGCGCTCCTGGCGTAGGCTCAAATCCGTCGAAGATCAAGTCTCCGTGGATATCCGCCGTGTAGTTCAAGTTTTCGAACCTGATCTGGTGGCCAGGGGCGAAGCTGTCAATCTGCTCCAGATGGCCAAGCGAATTGGCCTGCAGTGCAAAGCTGCCGAACACAAAAATCTATCCGGGGAGAAAAGTCTCACCCTGGACCGCGTTGTTGATGATTGATGACGCCATCCAACCTCGAAGCGACGACACAGAGGAACTCTCAATGAAAGCACCAATGTCGGTGTCAAAACCGGCGAATCTCGGGTAGGGGGTCCCGATCTGTACGTGTTAAGCTGATGGTAACAGGTAGCAAGGGACACAATGTTTACCCAGGTTCGGGCCCTCTCGATGGAGGTAAAACCCTACTTCCTGCTTGATTAATATTGAAGATATGTGGAATACAAGAGTAGATCTACCACGAGATCGTAGAGGCTAAACACTATGAACTAGCCTATGATGGTATGACTGTAATTGTGATCGGCCTTCTAAGGACCATGATCTCCGGTTTATATAGACACAGGAGAGCTAGGGTTTACATGGAGTCGGTTTACAAGGAAGGAAACATAATATCCGGATCGCCAAGCTTGTCTTCCACACAAAGGAGAGTCCCATCCAGATTACGAGCCGAAGTCTTGAGTCTTGTATCTTGACGCTTCTATAGTCCGGACGATGAATACAGTCCGGCTGTCCGGACACCCCCTTATCCAGGACTCCCTCACTCTCAGCTTTCCCATTGCTTTTGGGATGTGCGACAAAGGCAAATGAGACCTTGCTTCCGAGGGTACGAACATATTGCATGAAGACGTGGCTCGTGAACTGGGTGTCGTTGTCAGTAATGATCCTTATCGGGACACCAAAGCGACACACCAGTTCTTTCAAGAACTTGATAGCTGACTGAGCAGTCACCTTTCTCACGAGAGTCACTTCCGGCCACTTAGTAAACTTATCGATGGCAACAAAAAGAATTCAAAGCTCCCGATTGCTCGGGGGAAAGGGCCGAGGATATCGAGCCCCCAGACCAAAAATGTCCATGATAAAAGGATTGTTTGAAGATCTTGGGCAGGAAGGTGGATGTTCTTGGAATGGAACGGACAGGCTTCACATTTCGTGACTAGCTCAACCACATCTTGGAGGGCTATGGGCCAATAGAATCCTTGTCGGAATGCTTTCCCAACTAATGCCCATGATCCAATGTGGGAGCCGCACATGCCTTTGTGTATCTCAGCCAGCAGTTCCTTTCCTTCTTCCCGGTAGATGCACTTTAGTTTCACACCGTTGGGCCTCCTTCTGTATAGAGTGTCATCGACAAACTAATACATACTAGCCCTCCGAGCTACTCTTTCAGCCTCATCTTGGTCATTGGGAAGTTCTCCGGTTTGGAGAAAGTGGACTATGTGCCTTGCCCAAGTTGGAGCCTAGGGCTCAGCAACGAGGACTAGCGGCACCTCCTCAACAGCGGGGGCACACTCCTTGTCCACAGGGACCATGGTCCCAGTGGGAGGGTGCGGGCCGACAAGTTGTGAGTTTCCAGCAGGGTCCCTGCCAGGAGCAGAAGGCTCTACCGGGAGAGGCTTATCGGAGTCCATCTTTCTCCTTTTCTAGGCCATTGTTGCTGGGGATATGGAGGGCTGAGTAAGATGGAGAACGAAAGTTCTTGGTTCCATGGGAAGCTTTTGCACAACACACTTTGACAGATGATAATCTATGTTGTTTTCTGCACGGGGTACGTGTTCTGTTTGCAACCCGTCAAAGTGCTCCTCCAATCTCCTCACTTCCTCAACATATGCCTCCATCAATGGACTTTGGTAGTCCTTGTTGAATTGTTTCACCACAAGCTGTGAATCTCCTCGAATGATCAGCTTCTTAATTCCCAATTTTGCAGCAATCCTGAGCCCGACAAGGAGCCATTCATACTCTATTGTATTATTGGTTGCCTCTTCCCGGGCAAAATGCATTTGGAAGACATACTTCAAGTGCTCCCCTGAGGGGGCGACGAGAAGCACGCTAGCCCCTGCACCTTGTATGGAAAAGGCACCATCAAAATACATAATACATTATTGGGGCGCCTCCTTGCCGGGGATAACTGTTTTTGTCACTTCCTCATCAGGGGTTGGCATCCATTCCGCAATAAACTCTGCCAATGCCCTTCTTTGGATTGTTGATGTGCTCTCAAATTTCATACCAAAATTGGACAACTCCAAAGCCCACTCCACTATTCTGCCGGTAGCCTTTGGGTTTCGGAGTATCCTTTGCAACGGGAAGCGAGTGACAATCATGATCTCATGGGTTTCGAAGTAGTGGCACAGTTTCCTTGTGGCCATGATCAGACCAAAGGTCAACTTTTGCATGGCAGAGTACCTTTATCGAGCCCCCTGTAACAAGGAATTGACAAAGTACACTGGGTGCTGCACCACCTTCTTCCTTGTCGTGTCCTTGGGGTTGCTCTTGCTGCTGTGCTCATTTCTGCCCTGAACTTTATCTGACTATGCCGGTCCTTGCTCACTCTCTGCTTCGTCCACTTCCCACTGTGCCACCAAGGCTGCGCTAACCACTTGGTTGGTTGCCTCTAAGTATAGCAGCAACGGCTCTTGTGGTTTGGGAGCAACCAAGGTGGAAACACATGACAAGTAGGCCTTCAACTCTTGCAAGGTTGCATCTGCTTCTGGAGTCCACTTCATGGGCCCTGCCTTCTTCAGGATTTTTAAGAACGGAGAGCGTGCTCGGCAAACTTGGAAATAAATCTGCTTAGCGCGGCAACACACCCTGTCAGGTGCCTCCAATCCTTGACTGTTCTTGGTGCTTGGATCTGCTTGATGGCTTTAATCTTGTCGGGGTTGGCTTCGATCCCCCGATGGGACACAAAGAACCCAAGTAGCTTGCCGGAGGAAACACCAAACACACAGTTCTCTGAGTTGAGCTTCAAGTTGATCTTGCGCAGATTTTCAAACGTCTCCTCCAAATCATGGATAAGAGTTGCTCTGTCCTTGGTCTTGACCATGATGTCATCCATATAATCTTCAATGTTTCTGTGCACCTGTGGCTCGAAACCAATCTAGACTGCCCTTGCAAAAGTAGACCTGACACTCTCTAATCCGAATGGCATGCTGTCACGCCCAATATGTGGCCCTATCCTAAAGGAACTCAAAGGTCCAACCAAGGATAGAAGCACATATTGGAGACGCTTTTGCAATGTGGATATCATTACAACGTACCATTACATAATAGTTGGGGATACATACAAGAGGCATACAATGCGACATGAATACAACAACATCATACACAAGAGCAACATCCGACTACAGATGAAACACAAACAGAAGCTCAAACGACATCCACCTTACTAGCCCAGGCTGCCGACCAGGAACCAATACCCTGAACAACAAGGCAGAAGAACTCAAAACAGGCAAGCATCGCTCTCACGTCATGATCATCGCATTACCTGTACCTGCAACTGTTGTTGTAGTAATATGTGAGCCACGGGGACTTAGCAATCCCATTACCATGGGTATCAAGACTAGCAAAGCTTAATGGGTAGGGAATGGATAAGTGGTGAGGCTGCAGCAAGCGACTAAGCATGATATGGTTGCTAACTTACGAGTACAAGAAATAGATGAGAAGCTACACAAATGGTCGCAAACTAGTAATGATCAAGAAGTGATCCTGAACTACTTACGTTCAAACATAACCCCACCATGTTCTCTTCTCGAACTCACCCGAAAAGAGACCATCACGGTTACGCACATGGTTGGTGTATTTTAATTCAAATTCTGTGTCAAGTTCTCTACAACCTGACATTAAAAATTCCAGTCTGCCACATAACCGCGGGCATGGGTTTCGAAAGTTTAAACCCTGCAGGGGTGTCCCAACTTAGCCCATTATAAACTCACGGTCCGCAGAGAGAATCCTCCATCGTGGGACATCCGATCAGACTCGGGGTCCCAGTGCACAAGACATTTCGACAATGGTAAAACAAGTCCAGCAAGACCTCCCGGCGTGCCGACACCCTGATAGTATCCGCGCGTATCTCGTCTTAGGCCACGTCCGGATAGGTCAGCCTACGAATAAAACCAGAACCTCGGGTTGCCCCATGGTGGCCCCGCAGTCTGCCCATTTGGGACCAACACCATCGGCGCCGGCCCCTCCCTGCTATGTAGAAAAATCCTCGGGTTCATGACGCCCTATGCCAATTAATTATTTAGTTTTAGTATTATTATGGCAAATGTTAAAACCAATGTTGGGCCTTGCTGGAAGAGTTTTATTCCAAGCGAACTGTCAAGAGGGGCCCATAAACCCACACCATGTTAGGGACGCAAAATCAAGGAACATAACACCGGTATGACGGAAACTAGGGCGGCAAGAGTGGAACAAAACACCAGGCATAAGGCCGAGCCTTCCACCCTTTACCAAGTATATAGATGCATTAATTAAATAAGAGATATTGTGATATCCCAAAATAATCTTGTTCCAGCATGGAGCAGTCTTCAACTTCACCTGCAACTAACAACGCTATAAGAGGGGCTAAACGAAAGCGGTAACATAGCCAAACAACGGTTTGCTAGGTAGGGTGAAAAGGTTAGAGGATGACATGGAAATTTGGGAGGCTTGATAAGCAAATGATAGGTAGCGCAGCATAGCGATAGAACGAAGCAACTAGCATAGCAATGATAGTAGTGAGATCCAGGGTAACGGTTATCTTGCCTGAAGTCCCGCAAGGAAGAAGATCGAGTCCATGAATAAGACGAACCAAGCGTAGACGAACGAATCCTCATGATCGCAACGAAACAGGAACTATCGAGAAGGAGCACAACCGGAAAGAAGCAAACAACATGGTAAACACACAACATATAAACTTGGCATGATGCTCAACCAAGTATGATGCATGCCCGGTTTAAAGAGGTGTGCAGCAAAGGTGCAACAAAGCAACAAAGCCAGCAGCATGTGTGGGAGCAGGAGCGTGCGGCCATGGCGACTACTGCAACTACACAACAAAATTTAGAACTCGTCGGAGCAACGAGAACACAAAGATGGCATGGATCTAGCGACTACTCCGGTGATCAAATCGCGATTGAAAAGATCAAAGATGGAGTTGGGTATACCTAGTATACCTTTGACATGAGGATGAGGTAGGGGACGCAGAATACCGACGGAGAGGAGGCGAGGAACTCCGGTGGACTTGCTGTCCGTGAAGAAGACGAAAGCAGAGGACGAAGAGGACGTCGGGGAAGGTGTCCTCGGGCTTGGATCGGTGCCAGAACAGACTCGGGGAGGCGCTGCGGTGCTCGGGGTCGAGGGAGGGGAGGCCGGGGATGCTCCTACTATGGTTTTGAGCTCTTGCTTGAGCCGACCATGGTGGCTGCAGGGAGGAGATGGAGCGGGGAGGAGCTGCCCTCCTGGGTGGCGGCGGTGCAGGAAAACGAGAGGGAGAAGGGGACACCCTAGGGCATGGCTGCTGGCTTAAAAAGAGGGGAGAAGACGGCGCGACCTCGGCATTCGTGAAGCTCATGGCGCAAGCGCGAGCGCTCTGTCTCTGGAATAGAGACGGCGACGCAACGGCGCGGGTGGCCGTGAACATAGTTGGGCCAGGTGGGCTGCATGGGAGCGCTGAGTTGGGTTTCGGCTGTTGGGTTGCTGCTGCTCCTATTGCTTCTGCCTTCTTTTATTTCTTCAAATAGAATAAAAGAGCAAAAAGCATAGAGGAAAACGAGAGGTATGAGGAAGAAATTAATATACCCCTAGAGTCCATGAATTATGTAGTATTTGATAAAATTTAGTTGGACATTTTTTAGAGGTAGAAAAATAATCCAAGTTTGAATTAAATTCAAATTTGAGCCATTTTTTAACCCAACCAAAGCAACTCCAAATGGGATCAGATTGAAAGAGAGGTATAAGGCATTGAGTGAGTTTATCAGGAAATAAATAAACATTAATGGCATCATGAACAATGTCACTTGACATGAAAGCCAGAATTTGAAATAAAGGAAGAAGTGGATAGCTTGTGCACTTGTGTGGAAAAGTTGATGGGAAAGATGAAGATGGATAGCACACCAACAATACACCAATATGAAGAATGCAACCCACATGATGATCATGATGCAATAAATGACAAGAGGCATATCAAAGCATATAACATATAACAAAGTGAGATGAACATGGCAAACAAACAAAGATGGCACAATACAATATAATGACAAGAGGCACAATGCAACATAACAAGTGAAATGAGCATGGTGCAACAAGCAAACACATGACAATGCACTCAACATGATCATGGCATAAACATGTAGGAATGAAATATGCAAAAAAATTATGATAATGCAACAAACAAAATAAACACACGGCAACAATGAAAAAAAATGGAAGGCATCTGGAGCATCAGTCTCGGGGCGTTACACATGCGGATAAAATAGTACGTACCACATGGGGTGATGAACAAGGCCATGAAGATCTGGTGATATCTAGAATATGCATCCATGAAAGAAAGCAAATCGCAACCCGAAGTGGAATCCACGATCAGATCGATGTGTGGCAAGGGAAATGGGTCCTCTGGGCAAGCCTTGTTGAGATATGTGAAGTTTATGTAAAGCCTCCATTTCTTGTTAGCCTTCTATACCACCACTGGATTTGATAGCCATGTGGGATGTAGCACTCCTCTGACCAAACCAGCTGCTTCAAGCTTCTTGATCTCTTCTGTAATAAACTGCTGCCTCTCCAAGGCCTGCTTCCGGACTTTCTGCTTGATGGGTCAGGCATGTGGGCAGACAACTAGCTAGTGCTTGATTACCTACCTGGGAACACCGTGGATATCAAATGGTTGCCAGGAAAACACATCAATATTCGTCCATAGGAAGGCAACAAGCGTGCTTTCCTATTTGTCATCGAGGGTGGCGCTGACGGTGAAAGTACCATCAACGCCAACCAGCCCTGCTAGGACCTTCTTCACTTGTGGAGCAGTAACCTTGGTCCTTTTGCTGTTGGAACTCTCCAGCAAGTCATCAACAGGTGCAACGCACTCCGAAGAGGTACGCTTCCCGGATTCCTTTCTAGTGTCCTTGCTCTCTCTTCTTTCCTCTTCTCTCCTTGGTGGGAACTGTCCCTGCCTCTGCCGCGATCGTGTACTGATACATCTTGTCCATGCAAATAACTGCTTCCTTCTCATCTGATGGGATGGAAATGATTCCAACTGGCCCAGGCATCAGCAATGTGTTGTTGGCATAGTGGGATGTCACCTTGAATTTAGCCAAGGATGGTCGTCCAAGGATCCCATTGTACGGCAAGGGGAGGTCGACCACATCAAACACAATCTTTTCAATCCGATAGTTCAACTCCCCTCCAAATGTCACAGGCAACATGATCTTTCCCTTAGGATGACTCATGTCGGGATTAACTCCTTGAAACATGCTGGTGACCTCTAACTCCTCTTCCGCTATCTGAAGTCTACTGATAACCTTTGGGGAAATCAGATTCAACCCGGCCCCGCCGTCGACCAACATCTTAGTGACCTTGAGGTTGCGAATTGTTGGAGAGACCAACAATGGAAAACACCCTACCGAAGTGGTACGGTCAGGATGATCACTACTGCAGTATGCTGCTAACGCGACACTATGATCAAAGACCCTTTGATGAAACTGTGTGCGATACAATAATCGCAAATGGTGGTGTAAAAGAACCGTCAAAAAAGGTGCAAAACATTTGCGACGACGGATGCATCAAACACGGTTTAGATTTTACTTGCGTGTGTGATGCTGGGCATACAGTTGATCGTTGAGAACTATTTGTGATGGAGAAGGACAACAGAAATGGGTAGCCATATCAATGTTTGTGCGATATATGGTATACAGTTCGCTTCGATGAACCATTTGTGATGATTGAGGTGAACACAAACGATTCAGCGTAACAAGATGTGTGTGATACCCGGCAAACAGGTTGGTAATCAGAATTGTGTGCGATCATTATAGACAGCCCATACAGTCTTTTTTTGCGAATTGTGTGTTCGTCAAGGCACACAGTTCAACAGACCAACCTGTGAGCGATAATGTAGAAGATCTCTGTCGAATACATATTACTAACCGTCTGCGATGAGATTGACAAGATAAACAGAGATATATATAGTCTGCTTAATTTAGTCCTTCTTCTTGTTGTTGTTGTTGTTGGATGGCCCCATGACATTGTCTTGGCAAGGACGATTCTTTCCACTGACCGTTGGCTCTTCATCGCTGTCGACGTCATCGTCGTTGCTGTCGTTGTCCTCCTCCTCCTCGTTCGACCATTCCTCCTCATCATCATCATCGTCCTCTTCTTCATTCTCCGACGGCTCCTCGTCCGTCTGGTTGTCATCTGACAACTCCGGAGGTGGTGTCGCTTCCATGAACCAGATATAATCGAGGTCTGTGCTCGATGCCGGAGTCATGGAAGACGAGCGGGATGATTCCGATGTTGACCTATCATGGGGCGCCAGAATGGTGGCCGAACCGTCATCCTTGTTGTCGCTCGACATGGCTGCAGAGTGTGTGCTAGTGTGTAGCACGACCTGCCAGGGACGATAAAGATGGTGGACACTTAAGTGGGGTATGCGGAGAAGAGGAACTGCCAATTGAAGAGGGGGTTGACGTATTATCTGTTGGGGAACGTTGCAGAAAATTAAAAATTTTCCTACGGTTTCACCAAGATCCATCTATGAGTTCATCTAAGCAACGAGTCAAGGGAGTGAGTTTGCATCTACATACCACTTGTAGATCGAGTGCGGAAGCGTTCAAGGGGATGGTGATGATGGAGTCGTACTCGTCGTGATTCGGATCACCGATGACCAAGTGCTGAACGGACAGCACCTCCGCGTTCAACACACGTACGGTACGGGCGATGTCTCCTTCGTCTTGATCCAGCAAGGAGGAAGGAGAGGATGAGGAAGACAGCTCCAACGGCAGCACGACGGCGTGGTGTAGTTGGTGCAGCAGTACTCCGACAGGGCTTCGCCAAGCACGTACGGAGGAGGAGAGGTGTTGGGGAGGGGAGGGGCTGCGCCTTGGCTTGTGTTGTTGCAGCCCTCCCCTCACCCCTCTATTTATAGGGGAAGGGGCAAGGGGGGCCGGCCCTCTAGGGGAAACCCTAGAGGGGGGCGGCGGCCAAAGGGAGAGGGGAAAGAGGGGAGGCTTGCCCCCCAAGCTAGGGGGGCGCCCCCTTTAGGGTTTCCCCTCCCCTTGCCCTAGCCGCATGGGCCTAGGTGGGGAGGCGCGCCCAGCCCACTAGGGGCTGGATCCCTCTCCCACACAGCCCATGTGGCCCCCCTGGTAGGTGTGGCCCCACCCGGTGGACCCCCGGAACCCTTCCGGTGGCCCCGGTACAATACCGGTATGTCACCGAAACTTTCCGGTGTCCGTCTAACCACTTTCCTTATATGAATCTTTACCTCCAGACCATTCTGGAACTCCTCGTGACATCCGGGATCTTATCCGGGACTCCGAACAACATTCGGTAATCACATACTTGTCTTCCTGATAACCCTAGCGTCACCGAACCTTAAGTGTGTAGACCCTACGGGTTCGGGAGACATGCAGACATGACCGAGACGACCTCAGGTCAATAACCAACAGCGGGATCTGGATACCCATGTTGGCTCCCACATGCTCCTCGATGTTGTCATCGGATGAACCACGATGTCGAGGATTCGATCAAACCCCATATGCAATTCCCTTTGTCAATCGGTACGTTACATGCCCGAGACTCGATCGTCGGTATCCCAATACCTCGTTCAGTCTCGTTACCGGCAAGTCACTTTACTCGTACCGTAATGCATGATCCCGTGACCAGACACTTGGCCACCTTGAGCTCATTATGATGATGCACTACCGAGTGGGCCCAGTGATACCTCTCCGTAACACGGAGTGACAAATCCCAGTCTCGATCCGTGTCAACCCAACAGACACTTTCGGAGATACCTGTAATGCACCTTTATAATCACCCAGTTACGTTGTGACGTTTGGTACACCCAAAGCACTCCTACGGTATCCAGGAGTTACACGATCTCATGGTCTAAGGAAGAGATACTTGACATTGGAAAAGCTCTAGCAAACGAACTAACCGACCTTTGTGCTATGCTTAGGATTGGGTCTTTTCCATCATATCATTCTCCTAATGATGTGATCCCGTTATCAACGACATCCAATGTCCATAGCCAGGAAACCATGACTATCTGTTGATCACAACGAGCTAGTCAACTAGAGGCTCACTAGGGACATATTGTGGTCTATGTATTCACACGTGTATTACGATTTCCAGATAATACAGTTATAGCATGAATAAAAGACTATTATCATGAACAAAGAAATATAATAATAACACTTTTATTATTGCCTCTAGGGCATATTTCCAACAGTCTCCCACTTGCACTAGAGTCAACAATCTAGTTACATTGTGATGAATCGAACACCCATAGAGTTCTGGTGTTGATCATGTTTCGCTCGCGAGAGAGGTTTAGTCAACGGATCTGCGACATTCAGATCCGTATGTACTTTGCAAATTTCTATGTCTCCATCTTGAACATTTTCACGGATGGAGTTGAAACGACGCTTGATGTGCCTGGTCTTCTTGTGAAACCTGGGCTCCTTGGCAAGGGCAATAGCTCCAGTGTTGTCACAGAAGAGTTTGATCAGCCCCGACGCATTGGGTATGACTCCTAGGTCGGTGATGAACTCCTTCACCCAAATAGCTTCATGCGCTGCCTCCGAGGTTGCCATGTACTCCGCTTCACATGTAGATCCTGCCACCACGCTCTGCTTGCAGCTGCACCAGCTTACTGCTCCACCATTCAACATATACACGTATCCGGTTTGTGACTTAGAGTCATCCAGATCTGTGTTGAAGCTAGCGTCGACGTAACCCTTTACGACGAGCTCTTCGTCACCTCCATAAACGAGAAACATGTCCTTTGTCCTTTTCAGGTACTTCAGGATATTCTTGACCGCTGTCCAGTGTTCCTTGCCGGGATTACTTTGGTACCTTTCTACCAAACTTACGGCAAGGTTTACATCAGGTCTGGTACACAGCATGGCATACATAATAGATCCTATGGCTGAAGCATAGGGGATGACACTCATCTCTTCTATATCTTTTGCCGTGGTCGGGCATTGAGCCGAGCTCAATCTCACACCTTGCAATACAGGCAAGAACCCTTTTTTGGACTGATCCATTTTGAACTTCTTCAAAATCTTATCAAGGCATGTGCTTTGTGAAAGACCTATGAGGCGTCTCGATCTATTTCTATAGATCTTGATGCCTAATATATAAGCAGCTTCTCCAAGGTCCTTCATTGAAAAACACTTATTCAAGTAGGCCTTAATGCTGTCCAAGAATTCTATATCATTTCCCATCAAAAGTATGTCATCTACATATAATATGATAAATGCTACAGAGCTCCCACTCACTTTCTTGTAAACGCAGGCTTCTCCATAAGTCTGCATAAACCCAAACGCTTTGATCATCTCATCAAAGCGAATGTTCCAACTCCGAGATGTTTGCACCAGCCCATAAATGGATCGCTGGAGCTTGCATACTTTGTTAGCGTTCTTAGGATCGACAAAACCTTCCGGCTGCATCATATACAGTTCTTCCTTAAGATAACCGTTAAGGAATGCCGTTTTGACGTCCATCTGCCATATCTCATAATCATAGTATGCAGCAATTGCTAACATGATTCGGACGGACTTAAGCTTCGCTACGGGAGAGAAAGTCTCATCGTAGTCAATCCCTTGAACTTGCCGATAACCCTTAGCGACAAGTCGAGCTTTATAGACGGTAACATTACCATCCGCGTCCGTCTTCTTCTTAAAGATCCATTTGTTTTCTATCGCTCGCCGATCATCGGGCAACTTTGTTTTCATACATGGATTCTATCTTGGATTTCATGGCTTCTAGCCATTTGTTGGAATCTGGACCCGCCATAGCTTCTTCATAGTTCGAAGGTTCACCGTTGTCTAACAACATGATTTCCAGGACAGGGTTGCCGTACCACTCTGGTGCGGAACGTGTCCTTGTGGACCTACGAAGTTTAGTAGCAACTTGATCCGAAGTACCTTGATCATCATTATTTTCCTCTTCAGTTGGTGTAGGCATCACAGGAACATTTTCCTGGGCTGCACTACTTTCCGGTTCAAGAGGTAGTACTTCATCGAGTTCTACTTTCCTCCCACTTACTTCTTTCGAGAGAAACTCTTTTCCAGAAAGGATCCGTTCTTGGCAACAAAGATCTTGCCCTCGGATCTTAAGTAGAAGGTATACCCAATGGTTTCCTTAGGGTATCCTATGAAGACGCATTTTTCCGACTTGGGTTCGAGCTTTTCAGGTTGAAGTTTCTTGACATAAGCATCGCATCCCCAAACTTTTAGAAATGACAGCTTAGGTTTCTTCCCAAACCATAATTCATACGGTGTCGTCTCAACGGATTTAGACGGTGCCCTATTTAATGTGAATGTAGCTGTCTCTAGAGTGTATCCCCAAAATGATAGTGGTAAATCGGTAAGAGACATCATAGACCGCACCATATCTAATAGAGTGCGATTACGACGTTCGTACACACCGTTACACTGAGGTGTTCCAGGCGGCGTGAGTTGTGAAACGATTCCACATTTCCTTAAGTGTGTACCAAATTCGTGACTTAAGTATTCTCCTCCACGATCTGATCGTAGGAATTTTATCTTTCGGTCACGTTGATTCTCTACCTCATTCTGAAATTCCTTGAACTTTTCAAAGGTCTCAGACTTGTGTTTCATTAAGTAGACATACCCATATCTACTCAAGTCATCAGTGAGAGTGAGAACATAACGATATCCTCCGCGAGCCTCAACACTCATTGGACCGCACACATCGGTATGTATGATTTCCAACAAGTTGGTTGCTCGCTCCATTGTTCCAGAGAACGGAGTCTTGGTCATCTTGCCCATGAGGCATGGTTCGCATGTGTCAAATGATTCATAATCGAGAGACTCTAAAAGTCCATCAGCATGGAGCTTCTTCATGCGCTTGACACCAATGTGACCAAGGCAGCAATGCCACAAGTATGTGGGACTATCGTTATCAACTTTACATCTTTTGGTATTCACGCTATGAATATGTGTAGTATTACGCTCGAGATTCATTAAGAATAAACCATTGACCATCGGAGCATGACCATAAAACATATCCCTCATATAAATCGAACAACCATTATTCTCAGACTTAAATGAGTAGCCATCTCGTATTAAACGAGATCCAGATACAATGTTCATGCTCAAACTTGGCACTAAATAATAATTATTAAGGTTCAAAACTAATCCCGTGGGTAAATGTAGAGGTAGCGTGCCGACGGCGATCACATCGACTCTGGAACCATTCCCGACGCGCATCGTCACCTCGTCCTTCGCCAGTCTCCGCTTATTCCGCAGCCCCTGCTGTGAGTTACAATTATGAGCAACGGCACCGGTATCAAATACCCAGGAGTTACTACGAGTACTGGTGAGGTACACATCAATTACATGTATATCGAATATACCTTTAGTGTTGCTGTCCTTCTTATCCGCTAAGTATTTAGGGCAGTTCCGCTTCCAGTGACCCTTCCCCTTGCAATAAAAGCACTCAGTCTCAGGCTTGGGTCCATTCTTTGACTTCTTCCCGGCAACTGGCTTACCGGGCGCAGCAACCTCCTTGCCGTCCTTCTTGAAGTTCTTCTTACCCTTGCCCTTCTTGAACTTAGTGGTCTTATTGACCATCAACACTTGATGTTCTTTCTTGATTTCAACCTCTGCTGACTTCAGCATAGAAAATACTTCAGGAATGGTCTTTACCATCCCCTGCATATTGTAGTTCATCACAAAGCTCTTGTAGCTTGGTGGGAGCGACTGAAGGATTCTGTCAATGACTGCCTCATCAGGGAGGTTAATATTCAGCTGGGTCATACGGTTGTGCAACCCAGACATCTTGAGTATGTGCTCACTGACAGAACTATTTTCCTCCATCTTACAACTATAGAACTTGTCAGAGATGTCATATCTCTCGACCCGGGTGTGATCTTGGAAAACTAGTTTCAGCTCTTCGAACATCTCATATGCTCCGTGATGCTCAAAACGCTTTTGGAGCCCCGGTTCTAAGCTGTAAAGCATGCCGCACTGAACGAGGGAGTAATCATCAGCACGAGACTGCCAAGCATTCATAATGTCTTGGTTCTCTGGGACGGGAGCGTCACCTAGCGGTCCTTCTAGGACATATTGTTTCCTGGCAGCTATGAGGATGATCCTCAAGTTCCGGACCCAGTCCGTATAGTTGCTGCCATCATCTTTCAGCTTGGTTTTCTCTAGGAACACGTTGAAGTTCAAGTTGACATGAGCGTTGGCCATTTGATCTACAAGACATATTTGCAAAAGGTTTTAGACTAAGTTCATGATAATTAAGTTCATCTAATCAAATTATTGAATGAACTCCCACTCAGATTAGACATCCCTCTAGTCATCTAAGTGTTACACGATCCGAGTCGACTAGGCCGTGTCCGATCATCACGTGAGACGGACTAGTCATCATCGGTGAACATTCTCATGTTGATCGTATCTTCCATACGACTCGTGTTCGACCTTTTGGTCTCCGTGTTCCGAGGCCATGTCTGTACATGCTAGGCTCGTCAAGTTAACCCTAAGTGTTTTTGCATGTGTAAAACTGTCTTACACCCGTTGTATGTGAACGTAAGGATCTATCACACCCGATCATCACGTGGTGCTTCGAAACGACGAACTTTAGCAACGGTGCACAGTTAGGGGGAACACTTTCTTGAAATTGTTATAAGGGATCATCTTATTTACTACCGTCGTTCTAAGTAAACAAGATGCATAAAACATAATAAACATCACATGCAATTATATAAAGTAGTGACATGATATGGCCAATATCATATAGCTCCTTTGATCTTCATCTTCGGGGCTCCATGATCATCTTGTCACCGGCAGGACACCATGATCTCCATCATCATGATCTCCATCATCGTGTCTTCATGAAGTTGTCACGCCAACGACTACTTCTACTTCTATGACTAACGTGTTTAGCAAATAAAGTAAAGTAGTTTACATGGCGTTCTTCAATGACACGTAGGTCATACAAAATAAAGACAACTCCTATGGCTCCTGCCGGTTGTCATACTCATCGACATGCAAGTCGTGATTCCTATTACAAGAACATGATCTCATACATCACAATATATCATTCATCATTCATCACAACTTCTGGCCATATCACATCACATGAAAATTGCTGCAAAAACAAGTTAGACGTCCTCTAATTGTTGTTGCATCTTTTACGTGGCTGCAATTGGGTTCTAGCAAGAACGTTTTCTTACCTATGAATAACCACAATGTGATCTTGTCAACTTCTATTTACCCTTCATAAGGACCCTTTTCATCGAATCCGCTCCAACTAAAGTGGGAGAGACAGACACCCGCCAGCCACCTTATGCAACTAGTGCATGTCAGTTGGTGGAACCGGTCTCACGTAAGCGTACGTGTAAGGTTGGTCCGGGCCGCTTCATCCCACAATACCGCTGAAGCAAGATAAGAATAGTAGCGGCAAGCAAGTTGAAAAGATCCACGCCCACAACAAAATTGTGTTCTACTCGTGCAATAGAGAACTACGCATAAACCTGGCTCATGATGCCAGTGTTGGGGAACGTTGCAGAAAATTAAAAATTTTCCTACGGTTTCACCAAGATCCATCTATGAGTTCATCTAAGCAACGAGTCAAGGGAGTGAGTTTGCATCTACATACCACTTGTAGATCGAGTGCGGAAGCGTTCAAGGGGATGGTGATGATGGAGTCGTACTCGTGGTGATTCAGATCACCGATGACCAAGTGTTGAACGGACAGCACCTCCGCGTTCAACACACGTACGGTACGGGCGACGTCTCCTTCGTCTTGATCCAGCAAGGAGGAAGGAGAGGATGAGGAAGACAGCTCCAACGGCAGCACGACGGCGTGGTGTAGTTGGTGCAGCAGTACTCCGACAGGGCTTCGCCAAGCACGTACGGAGGAGGAGAGGTGTTGGGGAGGGGAGGGGCTGCGCCTTGGCTTGTATTGTTGCAGCCCTCCCCTCACCCCTCTATTTATAGGGGAAGGGGCAAGGGGGGCCGGCCCTCTAGGGGAAACCCTAGAGGGGGGCGGCGGGCAAAGGGAGAGGGGAAAGAGGGGAGGCTTGCCCCCCAAGCTAGGGGGGCGCCCCCTTTAGGGTTTCCCCTCCCCTTGCCCTAGCCGCATGGGCCTAGGTGGGGAGGCGCGCCCAGCCCACTAGGGGCTGGCTCCCTCTCCCACACAGCCCATGTGGCCCCCCAGGTAGGGGTGGCCCCACCCGGTGGACCCCCGGAACCCTTCCGGTGGCCCCGGTACAATACCGGTATGTCATCGAAACTTTCCGGTGTCCGCCTATCCACTTTCCTTATATAAATCTTTACCTCCGGACCATTCCGGAACTCCTCGACGTCCGGGATCTTATCCGGGACTCCGATTAACATTCGGTAATCACATACTTGTCTTCCTGATAACCCTAGCGTCACCGAACCTTAAGTGTGTAGACCCTACGGGTTCGGGAGACATGCAGACATGACCGAGACGACCTCAGGTCAATAACCAACAGCGGGATCTGGATACCCATGTTGGCTCCCACATGCTCCTCGATGTTGTCATCGGATGAACCACGATGTCGAGGATTCGATCAAACCCCGTATGCAATTCCCTTTGTCAATCGGTACGTTACATGCCCGAGACTCGATCGTCGGTATCCCAATACCTCGTTCAGTCTCGTTACCGGCAAGTCACTTTACTCGTACCGTAATGCATGATCCCATGACCAGACACTTGGCCACCTTGAGCTCATTATGATGATGCACTACCGAGTGGGCCCAGTGATACTTCTCCGTAACATGGAGTGACAAATCCCAGTCTCGATCCGTGTCAACCCAACAGACACTTTCAGAGATACCTGTAATGCACCTTTATAATCACCCAGTTACGTTGTGACGTTTGGTACACCCAAAGCACTCCTACGGTATCCGGGAGTTACACGATCTCATGGTCTAAGGAAGAGATACTTGACATTGGAAAAGCTCTAGCAAACGAACTAACCGACCTTTGTGCTATGCTTAGGATTGGGTCTTGTCCATCACATCATTCTCCTAATGATGTGATCCCGTTATCAACGACATCCAATGTCCATAGCCAGGAAACCATGACTATCTGTTGATCACAACGAGCTAGTCAACTAGAGGCTCACTAGGGACATATTGTGGTCTATGTATTCACACGTGTATTACGATTTCCGGATAATACAGTTATAGCATGAATAAAAGACTATTATCATGAACAAAGAAATATAATAATAACACTTTTATTATTGCCTCTAGGGCATATTTCCAACATTATCTAACCGCAATTATTTGTACCCAGTCGCTCCAAATTCCCGGGGTTGCGCATGACTCCTATTGGCTATTTGGCTGGTTTTCTTTTTCAAGACAAAAACAAGGAAGAAGTTTTGGGATTATGCACTGGTAACGGTACAAACGGAGTAGGATAGTTGGCAAGC
This sequence comes from Triticum dicoccoides, assembly GCF_002162155.2. Taxonomy (NCBI): domain Eukaryota; kingdom Viridiplantae; phylum Streptophyta; class Magnoliopsida; order Poales; family Poaceae; genus Triticum; species Triticum dicoccoides. The sequence continues at coordinate 301,844,509 of NC_041393.1, read as the reverse complement.
AATACATTGAGCTCTTCTTATTGATAAAGCCAGTAATAATCAAACTAGAAAGGAAAACAAAAAAGACAAAGAAAATATCTGCACGAATCTTCGCGTAACATCAATGGCATAGGACCTAGATGTGCATTACTTAGAGCGCATCTAGATGTGCTTTAGCAATACTATCAAACAAAACCCCTGATCATCATTGCAAACAATGCATAGAACATGGCTAATGCGACAACCACAACTACACATGCTAGTTCCTTCTTGTCTCTTGCTTTCATCTGTTGGCTATGATTGATTCTTTCTTGCTTCATCATACTGATTGTACATTCCAGATCAACCAGTTTCTTCTTCATCTTAACGTTATCTTCTGCAAGCTTGGTGATAACACTTTGAGCCCTGCCATGCCATTCTTTCTCCAGCCAGTTAACAAAGGCACAAGCCTCATATCCCTGCTAATGTTAAATAGTATTCAGGATGAGCGGTGGCATTAACTCAAGTAAAATTATGAACTTTGCACTAGCCTCTAAGGGGCAACTGAGAACCCGCCTGCCAATGTCGAATCCCTCCGTGCGTACATGTCGAGCAAGAGTGTGCCCATGCACACAACTCTGCTTTTGGTACTTCTTGGTGGTGCAAAACTCGGAGTCGAACTCGTGTTGCGGGAGTTTGGAGTCATGCTCCGGATCAGACGGTAGATCACTTTTCGCGGGGGGGGGGGGGTTCAATTTAGGACGGATTCAACAAGGAGCTACTTTGGACATGCTAAAAAGATCAGGATAGATTAGAAACTGACAGGATGATTCAGATCTGTAGTACACCTGCCTTCTGATGACCTTAGGCAAGTGCTCGGCGGCGATCGCCATCGTGGCGGCGATACGAGCAGGAGCAGCCGCAGCAAAACCATCAACACCACTCGCCCGCATTGCCCCAATGTCAGCTCCACGCGAGGGAATTTGGAGGCTATGTAGGGATTTGGGGGAAATGGGGAAACTGTGGGGATAAGCTAATGGTCAGGAACTACATATGGCACTCTATGTTGGAATATACGGCACATTGTTTATACATGTCATTTGTGTCAGGTATTACAACGTCACACACGATTTGCGCACTAAACCTTATGAGAAGACAACGTAGGTGAGACACGATTGCTATTACATAACCGTATGTAATTTACTCCCATGTATATATAATTGAGTTACAGTGATACCGTGTAAACAGCCGCTCTGCGGATATCCGTAAAAAAACAGCCGGTACACATCTAGAGATGGCGGCGGCGGCCTAGGCAAGGGCTACCGGACAATAGGTCAATCCTCAGTCGGTGGGTGGTGGCGGCGTCATAGAAGGTCATTCCTCGGTCTGCGGCGGGAGATAGGAGGAGCTCGGCCGTTGAGATCGGCGGCGGCGTGATTCGAGCACATCCATCACGGTCGATGGCGGGATAGTGGAGGTCAAACTTCAGGCGGTAGCCGCACTAAGAGCTGCTCCCCGACCCTGCTTTCTAGGCATGCCGCCGCATCGCGCTTCTCTGTCTGCTGGGTGGAGGTCGTCGCGTGGCTACTTAATTAAGGTATTCTTTTCGTGAGTGGCTTAATTAAGGTATCCAATTCCTAAGGTAGTGTTGTACTAGTACTCTGCGTGTAAACTGACTGGCCATGAATTTTTGTCATTTCACGTCCGGATAATAGTATGAGCGCCCTCAGTAATTATGAAAATAAAGCCTTGTGATTTATGCACACATCATTAGGTAGCAGTTAATCTGTGTATCAATGTTGTTGTTTTGTTTTTAATTACCGTTCGTGTGGTGCAGATGGAACGATCTGATGGATGAAGGATCGGAATACCATAGATTTTCTCAGTGGCATGACAGAGTTCATGAATTTGGCTGAAAGTACAGAGAGGAGAATTGGTGATGCGGATTACATCCTGTGTCCATGTGCTGATTGTGCCAATAGGTAGTCACGTGAAGTTGCAGATGTCTAGTGGCACTTAGTCTCTCGGGGATTCATGGATGGATATACATGTTGGACCAGACACGGTGAATACAAGGTCATGGATGAATTGTGACGCCCCCGATTCAATCGTACACTAATCATGCACGCAAACGTGTATGATCAAAATCAGGGACTCACGGGAAGATATCACAACACAACTCTAAAACCATAAATAAGTCATACAAGCATCATATTACAAGCCAGGGGCCTCGAGGGCTCGAATACAAGTGCTCGATCATAGACGAGTCAGCGGAAGCAACAATATCTGAGTACAGACATAAGTAAACATGTTTTCCTTAAGAAGGCTAACACAAACTGGGATACAGATCGAAAGAGGCGCATGCCTCCTGCCTGGGATCCTCCTAACTACTCCTAGTCATCCTCAGCGGCATGCACGTAGTAGTAGGCACCTCCAGTGTAGTAGGAGTCGTTGTCGACGGTGGCGTATGGCTCCTGGGCTCTAACGTCTGGTTGCGGTATCCAGGAACAAGAGGGAAAAGGGGGAAAAGAGGGAGCAAAGCAACCATGAGTACTCATCCAAAGTACTCGCAAGCAAGGAGCTACACTACATATGCATGGATATATGTGTAAAGAGGCAATATTGGTGGACAGAACTGCAGAATGCCAGAATAAGAGGGGGATAGCTAGTCCTATCGAAGACTACGCTTCTGGCAGCCTCCGTCTTGCAGCATGTAGAAGAGAGTAGATTGAAGTCCTCCAATTAGCATCGCATAGCATAATACTACCCGGCGATCCTTCCCTCGTCGCCCTGTGGAAAAGCGATCACAGGGTTGTCTGTGGAACTTGTCTGGGTGTGTTTTATTAAGTATCTGTTTCTAGTTGTCATAAGGTCAAGGTACAACTCTGGGTCGTCCTTTTACCGCGGGACATGGCTATTCGAATAGATAAACTACCCTGCAGGGGTGCACCACATAACCCAACACGCTCGATCCCCTTTGGCCGGACACACTTTCCTGGGTCATGCCCGGCCTCGGAAGATCAACATGCCGCAGCCCCACCTAGGCCTAACAGAGAGGTCAGCACGCCGGTCTAACTCCTATGGCGCAGGGGTCTAGGCCCATCGCCCACTGCACACCTGCACGTTGCATAGGCGGCCGGAAGCAGACCTAGCCTCCCTAATACAAGAGTAGGCGTTCCAGTCCAATCCGGCGCGCGTCGCTCAGTCATTGACGTCTAGAAGGCTTCGGTTGATACCACGACGTCGAGTGCCCATATCTTTCCCGCGTAGTTGGTTAGTGCGTATAGGCCAGTGGCCAGACTCAGATCAAATACCAAGATCTCGTTAAGCGTGTTATTATGAAGCAACCACAAACGCCAACCAGGGCCAGGCCCACCTCTCGCCTAGGTGGTCTCAACCTGCCATGTTTCTCCGCCACAAAGATCCACACAGAGGGCCGTCGGGACAAAGGTCCTTTCAGGCCCCCAATCCGTGAATCACTCTTGGGCACTCAACGAGCCAACCCAACTTTAGTCACCATCTGTAAAATATGTATATATGTATAGTATATACCCGTGAACACCTCCCGAGTGATCACGGCCCAATAGTATAGCAAGGCAGACTAACAAGAATGTAGGGCCAATGGTGATAAACTAGCATCCTATACTAAGCATTTAGGATTGCGGGTAAGGTATCAATGACTGTAGCAACAATGACAGGCTATGCAACAGAATAGGAGTAACCAAACAGTAACATGCTACAGTACTCTATGCAAGCAGTATAGAGAAGAATAGGCGATATGTGGTGATCAGGAGGGGGGCTTTCCTAGTTGCTCTGGCAAGAAGGAGGGGTCGTCAACTCCGTAGTCGAACTGGGCAGCAGCAGCATCGGTCTCGTAGTCTACCGGAGAGAAGAGGGGGAAAAACAGTAAATACAATGCAAACATAGGCATGACGATGCATGACATGACAATGAGCGGTGTTAGGTGTGCCCTAGCGCGGTAGTAGGTGATACCGGCGAAAGGGGGAAACATCCGAGAAAGTATCCCCGGTGTTTCGCGTTTTGGGACAGGTGAACCGGAGGGGGAAAGTTGCGTGTTCACTACGCTAGGGATGTGTGGCGGACGAACGGGCTGCATATCCGGATTCGTCTCGTCGTTCTGAGCAACTTTCATGTAGAAAGTATTTTAATCCGTGTTACGGATTATTTTATATGATTTTCTAAAGTTTTAATCATTTCCTGATTTCAATTATTTATTTAAATCCAACATTATCCAGAATAGTGAACGATGACGCAAGCATGACATCATAGTGATGTCAGCAGGTCAAATGGTTGGTTGACCAGTCAAACCCGACAGGTGGGTCCAGTGGGACCCACATGTCATTTTACAAGGGCACTAACAAGGGGGTTTAGACTAACTAAATGGGTTAATTAGCGGGTGGGGCCCAGCAGTCAGTGAGAGATTAAGGTTTTAATTAACTAATTTAATTAATTAGCAATTTAACTATTTATTTTTATTCGTTTATGGCGTGGGGCCCGCATGTCATTGACACAGGGGAGCCACGTCAGCACTGACCGAGTCAATGATTCAACGGGGCCCACCCATCAGCGACACAAGGGTGCCCACGCGTCAGGCCAGCTCAGCGATGGGCGACGACTCGTCGGAATCACGCCGGCGAGCCCGTTCGCGGTGGCGCGTCCCCGGGCCTTGTCGGAAATCGCCCACAGGGCATCATTTTGGTCGCGGCTGTGCACGTTAGAACGGCAAGACGACGTTGCGTCGGTTGGTGGTGGTCTCACGGGCTGCGGTGGCCGGAGATGAGCAGCACGACATCACCGGCGGTGGGGTGTTTCGGGCGAGCAATGACGATGTGGCGCGCTATTGGGCAAATAGAAGGGTGGGGCGAGGCCTATGTGCGCGCGTGAGCACAACGGCCCGAGCCCGGGACCAAAGGGTCACCGGACGGCTGCCGGCGACGAGCTCGGGCGGCGACGCGTACGGGAGCTTGAGCAGATCAGAGCTATAGCGAGCTAGCGAACAAACGGAGAGGCTGGGAAGGGTCTACGGGGCGCGGCGAGTGCAACCGGCACTGGCCCGTGACCATTTGATCACCGGAGACTCGTTGGCGACGAGCTCCGCGGCGATGAGTTCGGGTGCTACGGCGACAGCTAGCTAGGGCGCGTGAGAGAGAGAGAGGAAGCAGCGGGGGCTCATCGAGCGGCACACACGGTGGCCCTTGGGGGTTTAGTAGAAGCACGGGCATCGCCGGAGTTGGTGAAGAGCGGCGGCGAAGCTTGTCGGAGCAGAGGAGGAAGATGGCGGCGTCGTGGGTGTTGCGGTGGCTCCGGTCTCCAACGGGTTGCACCAGTCGAAGCAGCGGACGATGGCGGCCCTTGGAGACACAGTGGGGCGGCGAGGTCGGCGCGGTGGCCATGGCTAGGCCAGAACCATGGAGGCGGTGGCGCTCGGATGCGAAGGGGAAGGAGAGGCAGCGAGGTGGATCTAAGGGGAGAGGCAGGCGCAGGGACCAAGAGGGAGAGCGGGGGCGAGTGGGAGAGGGGATCGAGGAGGCGGGGGTGTGGCGGCCTTATCTCCTCCCGGCGTCGCTGCTAGCGAGGTGGTTGGGTGGGGACATGCCCCTGTTCCGACCCTGGTCTAGGGAACAGGGAAGGGGGGACGAGGGAGTGGGCTGGCCCGGATGGGCCGGTTGGGCTGGACGGATGGCTAGCTGGGCCAGTTGGCCCAGGGGTGTTTTGGTGGGTTTCTTTTCTCTTTCCTATTTTTTTTTCTTTTGCTATGTTTTATTTCTTTTCTTTATTTTTCTTTTCTATTTTAATTCAGTTTAGGTATTTAGACCTTTTCTAAAATTGTGTTTACTCCACAATAATTACCAGTGCAATATTTGGCACCCACCAAACATTTTTGTTTCAAGGTTTGAAATATTTTGTTGTTTGCCATATTTTGAATTGACTTTTGAATCGGTTTTGAACTAATGAAAGATTAGCAACAGTAATGGAGGTGACGTGGCATCATTAGTAGAGTTTTACTGTAGCATAATTATCCGGGCATTACAAATCTCCTCCACTACAAGAAATCTCGTCCTGAGATTTAGGAGGTAGATGGAAACATCGCGGGGTATTCTTCGCATAGACGATCCTCTCGTTCCCAAGTGGCTTCATCTTCAGAATGGTGCGACCACTGGACTTTCAGGAACTTGATCTCCTTCTGACGTGTGCGGCGTTCAGCTTGGTCAAGAATGCGGACCAGATGCTCTTTATAGGAGAGGTCCTGTTGCAATTCGAGAACTTCATGATCTACTCCTCGGATTGGGTCCTTGAAACAACGGCGGAGCTGTGACACGTGGAACACATCGTGAACCTGAGAAAGGTTCGGCGGAAGCTCCAGTTGGTATGCCACTTTCCGACGCCTTTCCAGAATAGTGAAAGGACCAACATAGCAAGGAGCTAGCTTGCCCTTGATCCCGAAGCGGTGAGCACCCTTCATTGGTGAGACTCGAAGATAAGCCTTTTCGCCAGGTTGATAGACCATGTCCATATGATGACGGTCATACTGACTCTTCTGACGTGACTGAGCAGTCTTGAGATTCTCACGAATAATGCGGACTTGTTCTTCAGCATGTTGGATAATATCCTGACCGAAAGGTGGACGTTCCCCAGTTTCTGACCAGTTCAGAGGGTTTCGGCACGTTCGTCCATATAACACTTTGAAGGGGCCATCTTTAGACTAGCTTGATAGCTATTATTATAAGAGAACTCAGCATACGGGAGAGATTCCTCCCATTTCTTGCCGAAGGAAATAACACAAGCTCGAAGCATGTCTTCGAGAACTTGGTTGACACGTTCAACTTGCCCTTGCGACTGTGGATGAAAAGCAGTGCTGAAAGACAGATGAGTCCCCATAGCTTCTTGGAAACTTGCCCAGAATCTTGAAGTGAATAAACTGCCTCGGTCTGAATTGATTACCAATGGAATACCATGAAGCGAGACAATTCTGGACATGTAGAGGTTTGCCAGCTGACTAGCAGTGATCGTTTCTTTGACAGCCAGAAAATGTGCAACTTTAGAAAGCCGGTCAATGACGACAAGAATAGCATCATTACCTTTCTGTGATTTGGGAAATCCAGTGACGAAGTCCATTTCAACATGGTCCCATTTCCATTCAGGAATAGAGATAGGTTGCAGAGTTCTAGCAGGCCTTTGATGCTCTGCTTTGATACGATGACAAACGTCACACTCAGCAACATAACGAGCAATATCTTGCTTCATATTAGACTACCAGAATCTCCGATGAATGTCTTGGTACATCTTGGTACTACCGGGATGAATAGAAAAAGGTGTATCATGAGCTTCTTTCATAACCCTTGGAGTCAGATTTAGGTTTTCCCTCTTACTTGGTACCACTAGGCGACCTTTGAAGAATAAGGTGCATGCATCATCAACAGTGAAGAATGAGGGCTTTCCTTCTGCGAGATAACATTTAATCCTCTCGACTTCGTCGTCACATTTCTGTATCCATTTGATGGTGTCCAGAAGATCTGGTCTAGCAACTATGGTATTGAGAGAACCCAGGGAAATACCGTGGAGGTTCATCTTGCGACACTCCGGAGGAGGGGGGGCGAGTGCACCAGGAGGAACAATATGGAGGTTCAGCTTTCTGAATTCTTCAACAAGCGAGGGCTGAACTTTGTGAACCTGGAGGTGGTTGCAGTAAGACTTGCGGCTCAAGGCATCAACCATTACATTAGCCTTGCCTGGGGTATAGGAAATACCCAGGTTAAAATCTGCAACAATCTCCATCCATCTCTGCTAACGGAGGTTCAGATCTGGTTGAGTAAACAGATACTTCAAACTTTGGTGGTCGGTGAAGATCTCGCAACGATTACCGAGAAGGTAATGTCGCCACTGTTTCAGTGCATGGATAATAGCAGCATGCTCGAGGTCATGAACTAGATAGTTCTCTTTGTGAGGGCGCAATTTACAAGAGGCATAAGCAATCATTTTACGCTCCTGCATTAGGACAGCGCCTTGGCCTTGACGTGAAGCATCACAATAAATGACGAAGTCCTTAGTATCTGGAGGAGCAAGCACTGTGTAACGCCCCGGATTTGATGCGCCAGGTGTCCACCAGTTATTCGCCGTCGTTGCCATGTCATTTGCTTGTGTGTTGCATTTTGCCATGTCATCATGTGCATTGCATTGCATACGTGTCCGTCTCATGCATACGTGTTTTGAACTACATCATGCCATATTTACAGGGGTGCAATCCATGTATTTTTGTGAGTTGTGTAGTGAGTGCATCAAGCTCATGAAGTACAGTACTTGCTGTTGCTGTTTTGCTAGGCTGGATCTGCTATATCATGATGCTATGTAAACCTCCCGCTACAAGTCATTCTATGCATAACCTGGAGATGTTCACTACGGAAGTTTTGTTATACATGTCATGATATATCCATCCATGCCCCTGGTTGCATTTATAGCTTGCTGTAGCTTGTTGTAACCTTGCTCCAAAGTTGCGAAATAATGTTGCTGTCAGCCTGTTAACTTTAAGTTCAGTTTTGCCATGAGCTTTGCTAGTGATCCATCCACCCTATGAACTTGCTCTTGCCATGCTTAGCTTCATAAACATGTCTTCTTATTGTTGGTCACCTTGTAATGCCATGTATTGCTCTGTGGTGAGTGGTACAAGCTCACCAACATGCCTACTTATCGTTGTTCCTGCCATGTACTGTTTTTCTGAATCTATCATATAACTTGCCATGTTTACATGGGTTCCATCATATCTTCTGTTCCTTTTTGGCTCATGTTCAGTAAGGGACTTTTGTTCTATGCTTTTAGTAGATTCATGCCATGCCTTATTTTGCTATGATAAGTTCCTGTAGCATGTTGTTTGATAGCTCTAAACATTGGAACCTGATGTTATTTTTGCTAAGCCTGAAACCTAATGTTTTTTATGTTGAGGTGCTATAGCATATTGTTTTGATGCTTGCTAGATGCCTAGTTGTTGTTTTGGACAGATTGTTATTATATCATGTTTGGACTGTATGTGTTGAACCGTTGCTCCGTTTTGAGTGTGCTCTATATGAAACTTGCTTGAATTTGCATGTAGCTTCATATTATCATGTTCCATCCTTGCTTTGGTGTGTTTGCTTGATGTTTGTATGCATTTTGCATCAATGCCATGTTTAACTTGTTTTGCTCATATCTTCTAGGCCGTAGCTCTGAATTAAATGAACTTTATATATAACTTGACTAGACTTTCGTGTAGATCATCTTTGTGCATCTTAACTTGCTGTTTAACAACTTGAACATAAGGTTATTCAGATCTGGACCAATTTTGAAATTTGCTTATGAGGACTTACCAGATTTATTATATGTTGTTTCCGGCCTCATTTAAACTTGCCTTGATGTGTTGCTCTTGTTTGCATCATCTCTTCCCATGAGTAGCTTCATGTAGTCTTGTCTTGCATCATTCTTGGTTGAGCATCATGCGATGTCTATGTGGTGTGTGTTTACCTTGTTGTTTTCTTCTTTCCGGTTGTGCTCCTTCTCGTTAGTTCCTGTTTCATTGCGATCGTGAGGATTCGTTCGTCTACACTTGGTTCGTCTTTGTGGCTTCATCTTCTTCATGGACTCGTTCTTCTTCCTTGCGGGATTTCAGGCAAGATGACCTCTACCCTGGATCTCACTACTATCATTGCTATGCTAGTTGCTTCGTTCTATCGCTATACTGCGCTACCTATTATTTACTCTTCATGCCTCCCAAATTGCCATGTCAGCCTCTAACCTTTTCACCCTTCCTAGCAAACCGTTGTTTGGCTATGTTCCCGCTTTTGCTCAGCCCATCTTATAGCGTTGCTAGTTGCAGGTGAACTTGAAGATTGCTCCATGGTGGACAGGATTATGTTGGGATATCACAATATCTCTTATTTAATTAATGCATCTATATACTTGGTAAAGGGTGGAAGACTCGGCCTTATGTCTGGTGTTTTGTTCCACTCTTGCCGCCCCTAGTTTCCGTCATACCGGTGTTATGTTCCTTGATTTTGCGTTCCTTACACGGTTGGGTGATTTATAGGACCCCCTTGACAGTTCGCTTTGAATAAAACTCCTCCAGCAAGGCCCAACCTTGGTTTTAAAATTTTCCACCTAAGCCTTTTTCCCTTGGGTTCTGCAGACTCAAGGGTCATCTTTATTTTACCCCCC
>NC_041393.1:301829891-301834179 GCF_002162155.2 Triticum dicoccoides | reverse complement strand
ATTGTGAGTGTTGGTCCAACCTGTTAGCCGCCGGTGGTCACCAGGGGCAACTCTAGTCTGGCCTACCGGAAGTTTGGACAATCCGGTGTGACCTGAGTACGAGATATGTGCAGCTCCTATCAGGATTTGTCGGCACATTCGGGTGGCTTTGCTGGTCTTGTTTTAACATTGTCGAAATGTCTTGTAACCGGGATTCCGAGTCTGATCGGGTCTTCCTGGGAGAAGGAATATCCTTCGTTGACCATGAGAGCTTATGATGGGCTAAGTTGGGACACCTCTGCAGGGTTTAAACTTTCGAAAGCCATGCCCGCGGTTATGCGGCAGATGGGAATTTGTTAATGTCCGATTGTAGATAACTTGATACCAGATCCGATTAAAACGCATCAACCGCGTGTGTAGCCATGATGGTCTCTTTTAGGCGGAGGCCGGGAAGTGAACACGGTTTTGGGTTATGTTTGACGTAAGTAGGAGTTCAGGATCACTTCTTGATCACTGCTAGCTTCACGACCGTTCCGTTTGCTCTCTTCTCGCTCTCATTTGCGTATGTCAGCCACCATATATGCTTAGTCGCTGTTGTAACCTCACCACTTTACCCCTTCCTTACCCATTAAGCTTTGCTAGTCTTGATACACATGGTAATGGGATTGCTGAGTCCTCGTGGCTCACGGATTACTACAACAACAGTTGCAGGTACAGGTTATGCGATGATCATGACGTGAGAGCGATGCTTGCTTTTTTTGGAGTTCTTCTTCTGCTTCTTGTTCGATCTGGGGATAGGTTCCAGGTCGGCAGCCTGGGCTAGCAGGATGGATGTAGTTTGAGTTTCTGTTTATGTTCATCCATAGTCGGATGTTGCTCTTATGTATTGTGATGTTGTATTCATGTGGCATTGTTCGCCTCTTGTATGTATCCCCAACTATTATGTAATGGTTTGATGTAATGATATCCACCTTGCAAAAGCGTCTTCAAGATGCGCTTCTATCCTTGGTGGGACCTTCGAGTTCCTTCAGGATAGGGTCGCATCTTGGGCGTGACAAGTTGGTATCAGAGCCTCGACCGACCATAGGAGCCCCCTTGATTGATCATGTAGTTTGGCCGTTGTTGAGTCTAGAAGAAAACTATTTCTGAGTCTAGTTATATCGGAGAGTAGGAATTCTTTTTACTCCTCAGCCCCTTCGCGCTCTAGTAAGGAATCTTGACGTAGGTGTTTTGAATTACTCCTCTTCCCCTTCAAAACTTTTCTTTAGGATCACACGGTTAGTTTTCGTTCGTTGGTTCTCATCTCTTTTCATCCGGTGCATTTCTCGTCAAGTTGACTCGAGCCTCTTCGTCTTTGTCAAGTTCAATCCTCAGTTCGCTCTCAACAAAGTTGTTTCTCTGCCCTCAGTTGTCTTCTTTTCCCACCCCCCCACCCCTTTTCTTCTCGAAGCCGGAGTCCCTAATCGAGTATCCATCCTACTCGTGCAAATCCTTTGCTTTCTTCCAACCGGTGTTTTCTCTTCAACATATTCGTCAGTTCTCCCTTCCAGGTGTGTTTTTCCCGCCCTCCCACCCTTTTGTTCCCGGAGTCTGAGTCTCTTTCGACCATCAATTTCATTCGTGCGGAGCCTCTTCAGTCTTTCGACAATTGCTCCAACCGGTGAATTCTCGTCTCGGTTGTCATTCTTCATCTCTTTCTTTTCCGGTGGACTTAACTCAAGTTTTTTTTCTTCGGTGTTGATCATATTCTTTCCCTTGGATCAAGTGTTTTCCCTGCTCGTTCGCCTCTCGCCAGTTTATCCTTCCGGAGTGTTCATGACATCTCAGGAGATTCGTCTGTGTTCCAATTTGTTCGTGGTTGTCACCTCATTCAAATATTTCAATAATTCCGGTGCTTCACCTATCTATTCAACATCCCTTTTCCAACGGTGTTCTATTTTAGTGGGCCCATAACCCACAGGTCTTTTTCCAGGATCTTACCTGACTCTTCTAATTATTCCGGAGCTATTCCAAATTCTTTTCAGAGTTTGATGTAAGAATGAATTTCATCAGTCAGATGCTTTTCCAAGATTGATTTCAAATCATTTCATTGTTGGCTCAACCTCTTTGCTTTCCATTCTATCGGAGTATCTCAGTATTTTGGTGGTGTTTTCCCATCGTCATTTGAAGACCGAAGAAGAGTTTTTCCTCTCAATCTTGTCTGTCCTCTCGAAGATTCGTGGTTCTAGCTTCATATCATCCTCTCGAAGTATTTCAGTTTGTCAGATATTCTTTCCTTACCCATCCGGAGAATGTCAGGAGTTGTTTTTCCATTTCTTTTCACCAGAGGCGATCATTCCTGTTATCGTTCTCTATTTATCCCGGCACTTCGTTCAAATGTTCTTTAATCAGCTTGAGTTCTTCCCGTTCTCTTGTATCTAAATCCCATCAAACATATTCTTCTAAATCATCCCGGTGAGTCATTCTCTTTCGTCAGTCATTTTCAAATTCTTATGGTGGTTCGTTCAAGATTCTTTTTCCTTGATTATCATTTTAATCCATTCATTCTTTCAATCCTACCGGTGGTTCTTGAAGACCTTCTCAAGTTTGCGATATGTCACTTCCCAATCCTTTTTCAAGGAGAATAAGTAGTATGCAAAATCCATTGCTTGTCAACAATTTAATTTCATGAAGGATAAGCATACAATAAAGCTTATTCTTATTTCCTCAAGGTGAGTAATCCCTTCCTTCGGAGTTTGTTCTTGATGAATAAATTCTAGTTCCAAGTGTTTTCATCTTTTCTTTTCCGGAGTTCAAATTTCCTCGTCCATTTCGTCAGAACCTCCATCTAAATCACCGCAAGGCTCATCTTATTCTTTCTTCCTTCATTTTATCTCGTCATCCTTTTGTCACCGGAGTTCTTCATGGTGGTTCTTCATGATTTAGTTCATTCTTCAAGAGTTCATCAAGATTTTGTTGGTGGAGTTCAAGTATCTTTTCTTCTCGCGTCTCGAAGTGTAAATAATTCTCCGTATTCTTTGAACCGGTGTTTTGCATTTCTTCCTTCTTCTCAGCTATTTAATCTTTTCCGCTCGTGGTCGGTTATCACCTCATAATTTTGAGATGCTATCCATAAGTCCACAACAGGCTTATTCTTTTCGGTGTTGATTTTCTCAACAACTCCGTTTAAATCTTCCTTCTAAAGATGCTTTCAATTTCATTCATGGCACAAGTTGTCATTTTCTTCTCCGTTCTTTTCATTCAACTCTTTCAATTCTTTTCGGAGGTTTTGTGTCATGTCTTCATCAAGTATCATTCCATCCACTCAAGCTCGCGTTCTATTCCTCCATGTTTCAGCCGGAGTGCTGCCTAAATCCTTTCAGTCTTATTCGTTTCTTATCTCGTTCTAACCGAAGTGATTTCATAGTCTATCTGATTCCATGAGCTTTTGATTCTCGTCATTCTCGTCGTTCCTCTCTTCTTCTCGAGTGCTCTCGATTCTTTTCTTCTTCTCTTGAGTTCTTGTTTCACCTCATACCTTTTCCCTTCCGTCTCGGTCCTAAGATCTCTGGACGAGATCTCTTGTTAGTGGAGGAGAGTTGTAACGCCCCGGATTCGATGCGCCAGGTGTCCACCAGTTATTCGCCGTTTTTGCCATTTCATTTGATAGTGAGTTGCATTTTGCCATGTCATCATGTGCATTTCATTCCATACATGTTCGTCTCATGCATCCGAGCATTCTACCCGTTGTCCGTTTTGCAATCTGGCACTCCTATGTCATCTGGCGTCCCCTTCTTGTCTCTTTTCGTGAGCGGTTGTTAAACATTCTTGGAATGGACCGAGGTTTGCCGAGTGGCCTTGGTATAGCACCGGTAGACCGCCCGTCAAATTTCATTCCATTTGGAGGTCGTTTGATGCCCCAACGGTTAACCCCATAGCCCAAAAACCCCCTTCTCATTGCAGCCCAGCCCCTCTTCACCACAGCCCAATAACCCATCTAAGTCACTTCCATGCTCTTTGTCGTTCGATTACGATCGTGTGGGCCAAAACTGCACTCCATTTAGACTCTCCTAGCTCCCTCTACCTATAAATAGGTGTCTCCCCCTGAATTTTCGCAGTCCAAACCCTAATTCTCCTCCCTCACTGTGCCGGACACGTCCGCCCGGCGCCGGACATGTCCGCCGCCGCCCCCTCACCCAACCACGACGCGCCACGTCGCCCCTGCCGCCGTCTCCACCGCGCGGCCCGCGGGGCCCAGATTCGGCCCGTGCGAGCCCGCGCACCACCGCCGCTCGCCCGTCGGGGCCCGAGCCGGCCCACGCCGCCCCTA
>NC_041393.1:301810688-301829403 GCF_002162155.2 Triticum dicoccoides | reverse complement strand
GCCCCGCGCCCCCGAACCGACGCCACGCGCCTCGTCGCCAGATCCCTGCCGCCTCCGCCGACGACCGGCCCTGCCGCCGTGCCCTGCCCCGCCTCGCTCGCCAGAGTTGCAGCTACGCGCCGCCACCTCCGAGCGCCGTCGCCCGCCCTGACCCCGGCGGCCATGGATCCGGCCGGGATGGAGCCCGCGCCGCCCAGATCCGGTAGCCCCGCCCTCGCTGAACGCCATCTCCCTCCTCTCCGGCCTCCTCCTCGTCTCCGGCCGCTCTCCGGCGAATCCCTCCGGCGAGTTCCGTGCTGCATAGAAATCCATGCAACCCTAGATCGGAGTGGTATATTTTCTAAGTCCCTGTTTTCCTACTTTCTGATGCTATGTTTGACCTATCATAACTCTCTGCATACTGCTCTGTTTCGTGCGTGTGATATATCAAAATATTCACTGTGAGATGCTCTTCATTTCATTCCATTGTGCCATGCTTGTTTGAGTCCATCTTGATGCCCTTATCAATGTTGCAAGAGTGCTATATGATGTTAACTGTTGTCTGTTAACAGAACTTGATGATTTGTCATTTTTGTTGCATTTGATGTGTGCATCCTATGAGCATGAGCTCTACATGTGTTTTGAACTACATCATGCCATATTTGTAGGGGTGCAATCCATGTATTTTTGTGAGTTGTGTAGTGAGTGCATCAAGCTCGTGAAGTACGGTACTTGCTGTTGCTGTTTTGCTAGGCTGAATCTGCTATATCATGATGCTATGTAAACCTGCTGCTACAAGTCATTCTATGCATAATCTGGAGATGTTCACTAAGGATGTTTTGTTATACATGTCATGCGCTATCCATCCGTTCCCCTGGTTGTATTTATAGCTTGCTGTAGCTTGTTGTAACCTTGCTCCAAAGTTGATAAATAATGTTGTTGTCAGCCTGTTAACTTTAAGTTCAGTTTTTCCATGAGCTTTGCTAGTGATCCATGCACCCTATGAACTTGCTCTTTCCATGCTTAGTTTCATAAACATGTCTTCTTACTATTGGTCACCTTGTAATGCCATGTATTGCTCTATGGTGAGTTGTACAAGCTCACCAACATGCCTACTTATCGTTGTTCCTGCCATGTACTGTTTTTCTGAATCTGTCATATAACTTGCCATGTTTACATGGGTTCCATCATATCTTCCGTTCATTTTTAGCTCATGTTCAGTAAGGGACTTTTGTTCTATGCTTTTATTAGATTCACTCCATGCATTATTTTGCTATGATAAGTTCCTGTTGCATGTTGTTTGATAGCTCTAAACATTGCAACCTGATGTTATTTTTGCTAAGCCTGAAACTGTTATTATTTGCAATATTGTCATGTCTTTTTGAGCATGTTCTAGTGTTTTCTGGAGATAGCTCAGTGTTCATGTTTTGTTATGCTTTACCTGTACATCATGTCCATTGATTTTGTTTTTTATGTTGAGGTGCTGTAGCATATTGTTTTGATCCTTGCTAGATGCCTAGTTGTTGTTTTGGACATTGTTATTATATCATGTTTGGAGTGTATGTGTTGAACCGTTGCTCCATTTTGAGTGTGCTCTATATGAAACTTTCTTGAATTTGTATGTAGCTTCATATTATCATGTTCCATCTTTCCTTTGGTGTGTTTGCTTGATGTTTGTATGCATTTTGCATCAATGCCATGTTTAACTTGTTTTGCTCATATCTTCTAGGCCGTAGCTCCGAATTAAATGAACTTTATATGTAACTTGACTAGAATTTCGTGTAGACCATCTTTGTGCATCTTAACTTGGTGTTTAACAACTTGAACATAAGGTTATTCAGATCTGGACCAATTTCGAAATTTGCTTATGAGGACTTACCGGATTTATTATATGTTGTTTCCGGCCTCATTTAAACTTGCCTTGATGTGTTTCTCTTGTTTGCATCATCTCTTGCCATGAGTAGCTTCATGTAGTCTTGTATTGCATCATACTTGGTTGAGCATCATGCCATGTCTATGTGTTGTGTGTTTACCTTGTTGTTTGCTTCTTTCCAGTTGTGCTCCTTCTCGTTAGTTCCTGTTTCGTTGCGATCGTGAGGATTCGTTCTTCTACACTTGGTTCGTCTTCGTGGCTTCATCTTCTTCATGGACTCGTTCTTCTTCCTTGCGGGATTTCAGGCAAGCTGACCGCTACCCTGGATCTCACTACTATCATTGCTATGCTAGTTGCTTCGTTCTATCGCTATGATGCGCTACCTATCATTTACTCTTCAAGCCTCCCAAATTGTCATGTCAGCCTCTAACCTTTTCACCCTTCCTAGAAAACCGTTGTTTGGCTATGTTCCCGCTTTTGCTCAGCCCCTCTTATAGCGTTGCTAGTTGCGGGTGAAGTTGAAGATTGCTCCATGGTGGACAAGATTATGTTGGGATATCACAATATCTCTTATTTAATTAATGCATCTATATACTTGGTAAAGGGTGGAAGACTCGGCCTTATGTCTGGTGTCTTGTTCCACTCTTGCCGCCCCTAGTTTCCGTCATACCGGTGTTATGTTCCTTGATTTTGCATTCCTTACACGGTTGGGTGATTTATGGGACCCCCTTGACAGTTCTATTTGAATAAAACTCCTCCAGCAAGGCCCAACTGAAAGGATCGATATGGTTGACTTGAGGGGGGGGGTGAATAGGCAACTAACAATTTTTAAGCTTTTCTTTACCAAATTAAACTTTGCAACAAAATAGGTTGTCTAGATATGCAACTAGGTGAGCAACCTATATGATGTAAAAACAACTAACTCAAGAGCAAGCAAGGGATACAACACAAGTAGGCTTGCAAGAGTAAAGGCACGAAATAACCAGGAGTGGAGCCGTTGGAGACGAGGATGTGTTACCGGAGTTCCTTCCTTTTAAAGGGAAGTACGTCTCCGTTAGAGCGGTGTGGAGGCACAATGCTCCCCAAGAAGCCACTAGGGCCACCGTATTCTCCTCACGCCCTCACACAATGCGAGATGCCGTGATTCCACTATTGGTGCCCTTGAAGGCGGCAACCGGACCTTTACAAACAAGGTTGGGGCAATCTCCACAACAATTGGAGGCTCCCAACGAAACCACGAAGCTTCACCACAATGGAATATGGCCTCGAGGTGACCTCAACCGTCTAGGGTGCTCAAGCACCCAAGAGTAACAAAATCCACACTAGAAAGTATGGGGAAAGTGATGAGGACATCAATACAATTGTTACACCCATAGCCCCTGCTGCTATACATACTGGACCAATTACTAGAGCTCGTGCACGCCAACTAAATTACCAGGTACTTTCGTTTCTTGGTAATGATTCTAATGTTCATGAGAATATGATGCTGCCTAAATTGGATACATTTGTTTTGCTTACAAATGAAGGGCCTAGCTTGGAGAAGGATGAACATTGGAGCAAGAACAAGCATGGAGATGATGGCATGCGCAAGGGAAACAAGAACGGAGTTACAAGTGATGATTTCAGGACTTTGAAGCCACCATAATGGGTGCATGAAGCCTTGGATGAAATATACAAGATGCCACTTCATAAATTTCGTCCCGAGGCTATTTTAGGTGCTGCGTCACCTTATTATTGGGCCAGGCCCATGTAATTCCGAAATACATAAGTATAGGCTATTTTTAGAGTCCGTATGTGTGGGGAAACAAGAGATAGGGTTGATTTCGGACCCCTCCACCAAGGGCCATGAAATTCCCCCCTCTTCCTCCATATATACAGCCCTTAGGGCATCGTTTAGACTTTGGGTTTTGTTTAGATTAAAAGTTCACCATAGCTGCAACTTCGCGTACTTCGTTTGTGTTCAACGACCAGACAAAGGCGTCACAGAACCCCACCTTGATCAATAAAGCTTTCATCTTATATTCGCAATATCCAGATTGCAATCTTAGTTTCTTGCTTGTTCTTCGTTTGCTCGCAGGAAACAGACCCTCGTGGTCAGGTTGATCGTGCTCCGGCGTGGTCAATAACCTCTCGGAGTTGGTTTAGCGATTGCTAAGGCGCGACGTCCTCGCACGTTCGTAGTCGGATCGTCAAAGTCGACTTCCACCAAAGCGATATCCATCATCTCATTGATAGACGGGACACCTATGCCTCTATCAAGTGGTATCAGATTTCCAGGTTGCTCAGTGAGATTTTACAGTTTTTCGTAGTTTAGATCGAGTCTGTTCTTCATACCTACAATCCACGAAAAAGCCACAAAAAAAATTAGGGTTAGTTCATCATATCCGAACCAATCTGAGCCTTTGCATAATCTTTTTAGGGTTTTGCTTTGTTGAATTTGCGGTTGCATCATCGTGTCTAGTTGCTGGTCTTAGAGTCTAGTCTTTTAGAGTTTCGAGTTCTGGTCATAAGTTGTCACGCCGCCGCCGCACCATCATCATCGCCCCTGCCATCTACCACCACCGCTTATCCGCCACCGCTCCGAATCCGTATCCATATACCACCTCCAATCCGTGTCCATATACCACCACCGATCCATATCCATATACTACCACCGCTACCACCACCGCTGCCATATACCACCACCATATATCCACCACCAATCCGAGTTCCTTGCATATTAGGTTTGTTTTCGAGATCCATCTAGATTCCGATTCGTGTTTCCTTGCCGGAGTAGGTTTCGGAAAAAAAAAGAGTTTTGAGAACGCATTTTTCGAAAAAAATTCTGGCTATCCTATTTTTAGGTGTTTCTGAGTGTTTTGAGACAGGTGCCATTATAGGAAGTTTTTTTTGACCCGTTTCCAGTTTTTGGGTCCGGGCAGTCGAAAAAAAAAAATTGGTCGAAAAAATTTCGTGCCCATCCTGTCCGTTTGAGCTAGGAAGAGTTTTGAGACACTCGCCATTATAGTGATTTTTGGCAAAAAAAAAAGCAGCGCAAAAAAAAGAGCGCAAAAAAAAGAGCGAAAAAAAAATTTAGAGTGTGCTTTTCCCTTGTTTACGTGTCGCGCCGTGATTTTGTTGGTGTTCTAGGCTCGCGTCTCTAGCACAGTCTAGCCTAGGACCAGCACAGTACCGTCGTTGAGTGTTTATTCAACTTTGCATATCTGAATTGATTATTGCTGACCCTTTTTGCTACCATACTATAAGCCTTCCCAGCTCCACATACATCTACGTCGTGTGTTTGACTCTCCCTGGTAATCGCTCTATCCAAGCTTTGAGAGTTTTTGACTACAACGGTTGCTGATCACCGCCTGCTGCTGGGTAAGAACTGGTAAGAATTTGAGATTTGCTTGACGGATTTGTGACACCCACCACCACCACTTGTTCGTAGTCTGTAGGATCATATTCTTGTGTGTTTCTATTGCTGCTAACCATGCCAGGATCACAAGCCGACGAGATTGACTGGGAGAATTTATCGAACAAGGAGCTTCATGATAAGTTTCAGCACATGATGACTGAACAGGTGCAAGATGTGCTGAATAATTTTGAAGAGGCCATGGAGAAGATTACTGGCCTTGAGAAGACGTTCGAAACAAAGCTCGATAACAGATTTAATGAACTGCTTGCGCGTCTTCCACCACCGGCTGCACCTGTCGCACCTCTGCAACAACAACAACTACGCCCCCTTCCGAATCAGTATGGACGAGCACAGCGTGTTCCTATTGAGCCAGGACAACATTCTGGTGCCGCTACTACTGCTGTTGGTGCTTCTTTGGCTCCTGCTACTGCTGCTGCTGGTACCCAGGAGGATGATGATTATGTGGGAGATTATGAGGATGAGGTTGATCAAAATCCGAACTACGTGCAGCCACCAGCACCACCACCACCAGGTCGACCTCAGGTATATATTCGTAATGGTAGGCCCGCACCACCACCTCAGGTACGAGATGATGTCCATATTCCTAAACTGAAATTGAATATTCCACCATTTGAGGGTAGATATGTTCCTGATATATATCTTACTTGGGAGTTAGAAACTGAACAACGTTTTACATGTTTACAATATCCCGAGGAGAGACGGGTTGCTGCTGCTGTTTGTGCTTTCACTAGTTTTGCATGTGTATGGTGGTCTGAACATTGTAGATTATATCCTATTCCCGCTACTTGGGCTGCTTTGAAAACTGCTATGCGTACTCGTTGGGTTCCACCATATTATCAACGTGAACTGCTTCAAAAATTACAGCGCTTAAGACAAGGAAAAAATTCTGTAGAAGAATATTATCAGGAATTACAAACTGGCATGATTAGATGTGGTATTGTTGAGGAGAATGAAGCTATGCTTGCACGTTTTCTGGGTGGATTAAATAGGGAGATTCAGACCATTCTAGACTATAAGGAGTATACTAATATCACTCGTTTATTCCATCTTGCTTGTAAAGCTGAACGTGAAGTGCAGGATCGACAAGCATTGGCGCGAACTAACTTTTCTGCAGGCCGACCTTCATCATGGACACCGCGTGCATCTTCTACTTCAACTGCACGAGCACCTCAATCAGGTGCCTCCTACAGCCGTGATACAAGAAAACAGGAACAACCACCATTATCTGCCAAGAGCGCACCTGCCGGGCCTGCACAGAGTTCTTCTTCTTCCAGGGCATCAACAGGGCACACAAGTGATATTATTTGTCGTCGTTGTAAGGGAGGAGGTCATTATGCGAGAGAATGCAAATCTCCGCGTGTGATGATTGCTACCGCGGATGGTGGATATGAGTCCGCTAGTGACTATGATGAGGAGACTTTGGCTCTTATTACACGTGAAGAACATGGTGGAGATGATTCTGATCATGAGACGCAATACATGGCTCCTAAAGACGCTGACAGGTATGAATGTTTAGTTGCTCAACGTGTTTAGAGTGTGCAGGTCACACAAGCTGAGCAAAATCAGAGGCACAATTTGTTCCATACCAAGGGAGTTGTGAAGGAACGTTCTGTGCGCGTCATAATAGACGGAGGGAGCTGCAACAACTTGGCTAGCATGGAGATGGTGGAGAAGCTTTCTCTCACCACAAGACCACATCCACATCCTTACTACATCCAATGGTTCAACAACAGCGGCAAGGTTAAGGTAACACGTACTGTTCGTGTGCATTTTAGTATCTCTACATATGCTGATTATGTTGATTGTGATGTGGTACCTATGCAAGCATGTTCCTTATTACTTGGTAGACCATGGCGATTTGATAAAAACTCTGTACACCATGGTAGAAACAATCACTATACTCTTGTTCATAAGGATAAAAATATTACTTTGCTTCCTATGACTCCTGATTCCATTTTGAAAGATGATATTAATAGAGCTAATAAAGCAAAACAGGAGAAGAATATGAGTGAAAATCAGATTGTGGCAAAAGAATTTGAGCAACAAATGAAGCCTAATAATAAACCATCTAGTGTTGCTTCTGAAATTAAATTGAAAAGTGCATGTTTATTTGCCACCAAATCTGATATTGATGAGCTAGATTTCAGCAAATCTGTTTGCTATGCTTTTGTGTGCAAAGAGGCATTATTTTCATTCCAGGACATGCCTTCCTCTTTGCCTCATGCTGTCACTAACATTTTGCAGGAGTTCACTGACGTCTTTCCACAAGACGTGCCACCGGGATTACCGCCTATTCAAGGGATTGAGCATCAGATTGACTTAATTCCCGGTGCTTCACTGCCAAACCGTGCACCATACCGTACCAATCCAGAGGAGACGAAGGAGATTATGCGTCAAGTACAAGAGCTTCTCGACAAAGGTTATATACGCAAATCCCTTAGTCCTTGTGCTGTTCCTATTATTCTAGTGCCGAAAAAGGATGGTACATCACGTATGTGTGTTGATTGTAGAGGCATTAATAATATTACTATTCGTTATCGTCATCCTATTCCTAGGCTAGATGATATGCTTGATGAATTGAGTGGCTCTACAATATTCTCCAAAGTTGATTTGCGTAGTGGATACCATCAAATTCGTATGAAATTGGGAGATGAATGGAAAACAGCATTTAAAACTAAGTTTGGATTATATGAGTGGTTAGTCATGCCTTTTGGGTTAACTAATGCGCCTAGTACTTTCATGAGAGTAATGAACGAAGTTTTACGTGCTTTCATTGGACGATTTGTGGTAGTCTATTTTGATGATATACTGATTTATAGCAGATCTTTGGAAGAACATTTGGAACATTTACGTGCTGTTTTTATTGCTCTACGTGATGCACGTTTGTTTGGTAACCTTGGGAAGTGCACCTTTTGCACCGACCGAGTATCTTTTCTTGGCTATGTTGTTACTCCACAGGGAATTGAAGTTGATAAAGCCAAGATTGAAGCTATTGAGAGTTGGCCGCAGCCCAAAACGGTCACACAAGTGAGGAGTTTTCTTGGCCTCGCTGGATTCTATAGGCGTTTTGTGAGAGATTTCAGCACCATTGCTGCACCTCTCAACGAGCTTACAAAGAAGGATGTGCCTTTTGTTTGGGGTACCGCACAGGAAGAACCCTTCACGGTATTGAAAGATAAGTTGACACATGCTCCTTTACTCCAACTTCCTGATTTTAATAAGACTTTTGAGCTTGAATGTGATGCTAGTGGAATTGGATTAGGAGGTGTGTTATTACAAGATGGCAAACCTGTTGCATACTTTTCTGAAAAATTGAGTGGGCCTAGTCTGAATTATTCTACTTATGATAAAGAATTATATGCTCTTGTTTGGACTTTAGAAACATGGCAACATTATTTATGACCCAAAGAATTTGTTATACATTCTGATCATGAATCTTTGAAACATGTTAAAAGTCAAGCTAAACTGAATCGTAGACATGCTAAATGGGTTGAATTCATTGAGACTTTCCCTTATGTCATTAAACACAAGAAGGGAAAAGAAAATGTTATTGCTGATGCATTGTCTCGTCACTATACTATGCTTTCACAACTTGACTTCAAAATATTTGGTTTGGAGACCATCAAAGATCAATATGTGCATGATGCTGATTTTAAAGATGTAATGCAGAATTGCAAAGAAGGAAGAATGTGGAACAGGTTTGTCGTTAACGATGGATTTGTGTTTCGTGCTAACAAGCTATGCATTCCAGCTAGCTCCGTTCGTCTTTTGTTGTTGCAGGAGGCGCATGGAGGAGGATTAATGGGACACTTTGGCGTGAAGAAGACGGAGGACGTACTTGCTACACATTTCTTTTGGCCAAAGATGAGACGGGATGTTGAGCGTTTTATTGCTCATTGCACTACATGTCAAAAAGCTAAGTCACGACTCAATCCTCATGGTTTATATATGCCTTTGCCTGTACCTAGTGTTCCTTGGGAGGATATATCTATGGACTTTGTTTTAGGTTTACCTCGAACAAAGAAGGGGAGGGATAGCATATTTGTTGTCGTGGATAGATTCTCGAAAATGGCACACTTTATACCATGTCATAAAAGCGATGATGCTGTTAATGTTGCTGATTTGTTCTTTCGTGAAATTATTCGCTTGCATGGTGTGCCAAATACTATTGTTTCAGATCGTGATACTAAATTTCTTAGCCACTTTTGGAGATGTTTATGGGCTAAGTTGGGGACTAAACTGCTTTTTAGTACTACTTGTCACCCCCAAACTGATGGCCAAACTGAAGTAGTCAATAGAACATTGTCTACTATGCTTAGGGCTGTTTTGAAGAGTAATAAGAAAATGTGGGAGGAATGCTTGCCTCATATATAATTTGCTTATAATCGTTCATTGCATTCTACTACTAAGATGTGCCCTTTTGAAGTTGTGTATGGTTTCCTACCTCGTGCACCTATTGATTTGTTGCCTCTTCCATCTTCGGAGAAGGTTAATTTTGATGCTAAACAGCGTGCTGAATTGATTTTAAAAATGCATGAGTTAACTAAGGAAAACATTGAGCGCATGAATGCTAAATATAAACTTGCTGGAGATAAGGGTAGAAAACATGTTGTGTTTGCACCTGGAGATCTTGTTTGGTTACATTTGCGTAAGGATAGATTTCCTGATTTGCGCAAATCAAAGTTAATGCCACGTGCTGATGGTCCCTTTAAGGTGTTAGAGAAAATAAATGATAATGCATATAAACTTGAGCTGCCTGCAGATTTTGGGGTTAGTCCCACTTTTAACATTGCAGATTTGAAGCCTTATTTGGGTGAGGAAGATGAACTTCCGTCGAGGACGACTTCATTTCAAGAAGGGGAGGATGATGAGGACATCAATACAATTGTTACACCCACAGCCCCTGCTACTATACATACTGGACCAATTACTAGAGCTCATGCACGCCAACTAAATTACCAGGTACTTTCGTTTCTTGGTAATGATTCTAATGTTCATGAGAATATGATGTTGCCTAAATTGGATACATTTGTTTTGCTTACAAATGAAGGGCCTAGCTTGGAGAAGGATGAACATTGGAGCAAGAACAAGCATGGAGATGATGGCATGCGCAAGGGAAACAAGAACGGAGTTACAAGTGATGATTTCAGGACTTTGAAGCCACCATAATGGGTGCATGAAGCCTTGGACGAAATATACAAGATGCCACTTCATAAATTTCGTCCCGAGGCTATTTTAGGTGCTGCGTCACCTTATTATTTGGCCAGGCCCATGTAATTTCGAAATACATAAGTATAGGCTATTTTTAGAGTCCGTATGTGTGGGGAAACAAGAGATAGGGTTGATTTCGGACCCCTCCACCAAGGGCCACGAAATTCCCCCCTCTTCCTCCATATATACAGCCCTTAGGGCATCGTTTAGACTTTGGGTTTTGTTTAGATTAAAAGTTCGCCATAGCTGCAACTTCGCGTACTTCGTTTGTGTTCAACGACCAGACAAAGGCGTCACAGAACCCCCCCTTGATCAATAAAGCTTTCATCTTATATTCACAATATCCAGATTGCAATCTTAGTTTCTTGCTTGTTCTTCGTTTGCTCGCAGGAAACAGACCCTCGTGGTCAGGTTGATCGTGCTCCGGCGTGGTCAATAACCTCTCGGAGTTGGTTTAGCGATTGCTAAGGCGCGACGTTCTCGCACGTTCGTAGTCGGATCGTCAAAGTCGACTTCCAGCAAAGCGATATCCATCATCTCATCGAAAGACGGGACACCTTTGCCTCTATCAGAAAGTAAATATCCTTTGGTGGAAGTGTAGATCTAGGTCTCCTCCTTCAAACCCTAGCACATCAACAAGTTTGAGTGGATAGAGAGAGAGATCGGGCAAGAGAGCTTGAGATCAACAATGGTGGAGTGAGAGAGGTAAGAGGTGGGCATGGTAGGTGAAGGAACCACCTTATATAGCAGCCCACTAAAATCCAACCGTTATTGCGTTTTCAGTACTGCAGCGGTACAACCGCTCCTTGTCCCGGTACAACCGGGACTCACGATGTAGCTACAGAACCCTACTAGGCGGTACAACCGGGCCATCGGGCGGTAGTACCGGTCATTAGCAAATAACCGGACCAACCGCCCAGCCACTGCACAACTACCGCACCGAAATAGAACGGAGTCACCCTTGAGGGCGGTAGTTGGGCGGTGCAGGGCCGGTGCAACCGTCTGGCCTTGATCGCTTGAGCGGCTAAGGAATGAGCGGAAGAACCGCTCGAACCTCCGGTTGTACCGGTTGAAAAGGAACAACCGGACCAACCGGGCCACCACTGCCCAGCCACCGCATCAGAACAGAAGCCTGACCGGTACATGGGCGGTGCATGGCCGGAACAACCACTGCTGGTCATTGCAGAGTCAGGTGGCGGTACCACCGCCCGGAGGCAGCGGTACCACCGCTCGACAATGGGAGAGAAGCATCAGGAGCCAGTGGTACTACTGCTCGGACGAGCGGTACAACCACTGGGAATACACAGCAAAGATTATATTAAAATGGAGGCACTCTCTCGACAAGAAGAGGGGTGATGGTGGTGTACGTGAATGGAATCCCCTATTCTTTCCAAAGTGGATTCCCTCTTGATAGTACGGGATCCCTATGACCAAAGAGATAAAAGCGTAGAGGATTCTGTCTTCAATGATTCCTTCGAGAGAGAACCACTAACCGATGAAAGCCTAATCATTGAGAACCTGAAACATTTAGCACATGATTAGACCAACAAAGGGTTGTCATGATCATCCAAAACATAAGGAAGGGAAATGCCCTTTCACCAACCTTGGTTTTAACATTTTCCACCTAAGCCTTTTTCCCTTGGGTTCTGCAGACTCAAGGGTCATCTTTATTTTACCCCCCCCCCCCGGGCCAGTGCTCATTGTGAGTGTTGGTCCAACCTGTTAGCCGCCGGTGGTCACCAGGGGCAACTCTGGTCTGGCCTACCGGAAGTTTGGACAATCTGGTGTGCCCTCAGAACGAGATATGTGCAGCTCCTATCAGGATTTGTCGGCACATTCGGGTGGCTTTGCTGGTCTTGTTTTACCATTGTCGAAATGTCTTGTAACCGGGATTCCGAGTCTGATCAGGTCCTCCTCGGAGAAGGAATATCCTTCATTGACCATGAGAGCTTATGATGGGCTAAGTTGGGACACCCCTGTAGGGCTTAAACTTTTGAAAGCCGTGCCCGCGGTGATGCAGCAGATGGGAATTTGTTAATGTCCGATTGTAGATAACTTGACACCAAATCCGATTAAAACGCATCAACCGCATGTGTAGCCGTGATGGTCTCTTTTCGACGGAGGCCGGCAAGTGAACATGGTTTTGGGTTATGTTTGACGTAAGTAGGAGTTCAGGATCACTTCTTGATCATTGCTAGCTTCACGACCATTCCGTTTGCTCTCTTCTTGCTCTCATTTGCATATGTCAGCCACCATATATTCTTAGTCGCTGTTGTAACCTCACCACTTTACCCCTTCCTTACCCATTAAGCTTTGCTAGTCTTGATACACATGGTAATGGGATTGCTGAGTCCTCGTGGCTCACAAATTACTACAACAACAGTTGCAGGTACAGGTTATGCGATGATCATGACGTGAGAGTGATGCTTGCTTTTTTTGGAGTTCTTCTTCTGCTTCTTCTTCGATCAGGGGATAGGTTCCAGGTTGGCAGCCTGGGCTAGCAGGATGGATGTCGTTTGAGTTTCTGTTTGTGTCCATCCATAGTCGGATGTTGCTCTTCTGTATTGTGATGTTGTATTCATGTGGCATTGTTCGCCTCTTGTATGTATCCCCAACTATTATGTAATGGTTTGATGTAATGATATCCACCTTGCAAAAGTGTCTTCCATATGCGCTTCTATTCTTGGTGGGACCTTCGAGTTCCTTTAGGGTAGGGTCGCATCTTGGTCGTGACACACTGGGGCATATGTCAACTTGTCTTTGAGCGCCTGGAAACTTTCCTGACACTTTTCTGTCCACTCAAACTTGACGCCCTTATGAAATAGGTTAGACAGAGGTCTAGCAATCTTGGAGAAGTTCTCGACGAATCGACGACAATAGTTGGCGAGTCCGAGAAAACTTCTGACTTGCTTGACATTCTTCGGAAGAGTCCAATCGAGAATAGCCTGAACTCGTTCAGGGTTGATGGCAATACCATCTTTAGAGATGACATGCCCAAGATAGATTACTTTGGGGAGCCAGAATTCACACTTAGAGAACTTGGCATAGAGTTGATGCTCTCTAAGCTTTTCCAGAACAAGACAAAGATGTTCAGCATGTTCTTCTTCATTATTGAAGTATACAAGGATATCATCCAGATAAACCACGACAAACTTGTCGAGGTATTCCATAAAGATATAGTTCATCAGACGAGAGAAGGTGGCTGGAGCATTGGTTAATCCAAAAGACATGACGGTGTACTCGTATGAACCATAGCGAGTCACAAATGCGGTCTTCGGGATATCTTCTTCACGAACACAGATCTGGTGGTAACCCAACCTCAAGTCGAGTTTAGAGAACACTGACGAACTAGCCAGTTGATCATATAGATCATTGATCCAAGGAAGAGGATATTTGTTCTGAATGGTAGCTTGGTTAATAGGACAGTAGTCTTGCACTAATCGGTTTGTCCCATACTTCTTCTTGACAAAGAGAGAAGGTGCTCCCCAAGGACAGCAACTTGGGAGAATGAAACCACTTCGAAGAGATTTGTCGATTTCCTCCATAAGCTCAATGAGTTCATGCGGCGGCATCTTGTAAGGTCGTTTGGCTATAGGAGTGGTGCCTGGTTTTAAGTCAATGATGAATTCGACAGCTCTAGCAGGGGGAATCCCTGGAAGTTCTTCAAGAAATACGTCTTGGAATTCACAAACGACAGGAATGTTTTCAATGCCCTCAAGGGGTGCAGCGTTCAATGCGTTCAAGGCATAAAGCCTTGCCTCGGCATTCTGAACCAGACGAGCATTATACCTAATTATTTCACCAGAAGGGTGTAGCAGATGGATGGTCTTAGTGGCGCAAACTATAGAAGTAATATGCGCTTTTAACCAGTACATTCCCAGAATGAGATCAATGCTACAAGACTTCAGTACGATGGGAGAGACAAGGAATTCTAGTCCTTCGATTTCAACGGGGACGTCGTTGCAAATCATGGAGGTCCGACATTGGCCCGCGGGGGTGTGCACTAATAGAGAAGCGTTCATGTCCTCACATTTAATCTCATGCAAGCATGCAAAATCTTTTGACATGAATGAAAGTGATGCACCTGTATCAAATAAAACGGATGCTGGTACTGAATTTACGAGGAGTGTGCCCATCAAAGTAGCAGGCTGGTCTTGAGCTTCATTCAGATCAACGTGGTTGGCATGAACACGACCATAAGACTTGGCATTGTTGTTGCGGGGCTGGTTGTTACCAAGGCCAGTTGCTGGAAGGGCCAGTTTATTCTGGTTCTGGTTGCATTCCCTAGCATGGTGTCCTGGCTGACCACACCTGAAGCATAGACCATTATTGGGAGTGGGAGCAGGGGCTCGGGGTGGTGGAGCTGGAAGCCTTGGCTGCCTAGATGGTGGAGGCGGCAGACGAGGTGCAGCATAGGTTTGCCTTGGAGTAGGTGTAGTTGGACGGTACATGTTGTTTGGGATCCATATCTTACGCTTCTGCGAGGGCAGGCCCGAAGATGAGCCCGTGTCACGGTTGTGCCTGTGAGAGTTCTGGTGTTCCTACAGACCAGTCTCGACATTGATGGCCTTGTTCACCAAGGTGGTGAAATCGGCAAAGTCATGCACTAGCAGTGCGAGCTTGATGTCAGCTTGAAGGCCGTCACGGAACTTCTCCTGTCTGCGTGCATCAGTTGCAATGTCTCCTTTAGCATAGCGGGACAAGTCCAGAAAGTCCCGCTGATAAGCTTCCACTATTTTGTTTCCCTGGGTGAGGTTGCGGAACTCATGCTTCTTCCTGTCCATGATCCCCTGAGGAATGAAGTGGGCACGGAAGGCAGCTTGAAAGTCTGGCCAGATGATGATTGTCCCAACTGGCAGAGTATGCCTGTGGCTGTCCAACCATTGAGCTGCGGGTCCCTTCAGAAAGAAGGAAGCAAAGGTGACATAGCGGGCAGGGGCTACATCAGCAGACTCCATCTCATAGGTGATGTCACGGAGCCAGTCATCAGCATCCAGCGGCTGAGTTGAGCTGCGGTACACGGTTGGGTTGAGGCGCATGAAATCATGCAGAGTCACTTGGGCTGGTTGCTCGTTCATATTGGGGCAAGGGAACTGAGCCATCATATTCTCCATGAACTGGCTATTCATCTCGAGCTATTGGACTATACCAGCCATGTACTCACGTGGTGGTGGGGCGTTGCCGCTCGACCATAACCACCTGGTCTAACCATCCTGTTAATATATAACAGGGGGTAGTTCAGCATTGAGAAATTTTGCATAGACAAGAATCATTCATGATGGAACATGCATAATGAAAGGAGCACGACAGATACTACATAGTAGTCGGCACAATTTACAAAAGGGGTCGGTGATAGAATTCAGTACACATAGTTCAGTACATAGACTAAGTCATCATAGGTGGCACGCAGGCTCGCAGCGAATGCATCTAATACTAATGAGCAAGACTACATCAGTCCCAGGAGGTACTGTGGAGGTAGTCGTAGCCTGACAACTGGTAGTGAGGCAACGGATAGTCCACGTCAACGGCCTGGGGGCCGCGGATACTCTGGTGTAGAACCCGACGCTCAGGTGGCAGAAGAGGACCAAGTGCGGGAGAGTAGCCTCCCACCTCTGGCTAACCGACACCATGGGGCATCACGGTCCTAGCTGGGTAGATCGCAGAATGCGGCAGCTGTCTAGATAGAACAAAGGGGTGCAACAGTGTCAGAGCCCTATAAAGGTGCTGATGAGTGGTGTACAACTCGTGGCGAAGAGCTCGGTTAGCTTGGTCCAGCCCATCAGCATGCAGAACCAGACTCTGATGGTGGAAGGGCTCTCGGGTGACGGTGGAGTAGGCAGTAGTGTAGTATCCCTCCGCACCAACGTCGGATGCGATAGCAATGTGCCTAAAAGGGGAAGTGTCCAACGCCCGATACTCTCCACGAAGACATGTCAGAGCAGCATAGGCAGCATCGTGAACTGCCATCTCGATGGTCACTCCAACACCATGAGCGATGTGCAACATGGTAGTGGAGTCATACTCCCGAGAGTAGAGGTGGACGATGGCATGGTACTGCTCCTGGTTAAAGTCTTGGTACTCCTTGTAGACGGTGTACTAAGGGTGCCAGTGATAACCCAGATAGGTCATCATCTCAGCTAGCATAGCAGGTGATACTGAGGCACCAATGGCCGCCGTGTGGCGCACGACCTGCCTCGTGGGTTCCATCTGAAAACAAAGATGTTTCAATGGAGTCAAATGACAATGTGGGTATTATTCAAAATTCTATCCTACAGAACAACTATGGCTTATCCAACTTTGGTGTGAATGTGGTAACTAGATCCTAATGTTAGAGTTAGTAAATTCGTTAACCCATGTAGGAGAGAGTTCAGAGCCCCAGAGTAAAGGTTGAGGAGTAAAAGATCCTAATACCACCCAATGGCAACATGGGCCCGTAAGGCACACAACCAAGTTAGTAAAAGTTTTGTAGTGGCTAGACTCGACTTCGGCCAAGGAGTGTGGAAGGGGGATTCCTATAGGCAGTCAGCTCTGATACCAACTTGTGACGCCCCCGATTCAATCGTACACTAATCATGCATGCAAACGTGTACGATCAAGATCAGGGACTCACGGGAAGATATCACAACACAACTCTAAAAACATAAATAAGTCATACAAGCATCATATTACAAGCCAGGGGCCTCGAGGGCTCGAATACAAGTGCTCGATCGTAGACGAGTCAGCGGAAGCAACAATATCTAAGTACAGACATAAGTAAACAAGTTTGCCTTAAGAAGGCTAACACAAACTGGGATACAGATCGAAAGAGGCGCAGGCCTCCTGCATGGTGGATCCTCCTAACTACTCCTGGTCGTCATCACCGGCCTGCACGTAGTAGTAGGCACCTCCAGTGTAGTAGGAGTCATCATCGACGGTGGCGTCTGGCTCCTGGGCTCCAACATCTAGTTACGGCATCCGGGAAGAAGAGGGAAAAGGGGGAAAAGAGGGAGCAAAGCAACCGTGAGTACTCATCCAAAGTACTCGCAAGCAAGGAGCTACACTACATATGCATGGGTACATGTGTAAAGAGGCAATATCAGTGGACTGAACTGCAGAATGCCAGAATAAAATGGGGATAGCTAGTCCTATCAAAGACTATGCTTCTGGCAGCCTCCGTCTTGCAGCATGTAGAAGAGAGTAGATTGAAGTCCTCCAACTAGCATCGCATAGCATAATCCTACCCGGCGATCCTCCTCTTTTTTCCCTGTGGAAAAGCGATCACTGGGTTGTTTGTGGAACTTGTCTGGGTGTGTTTTATTAAGTATCTAGTTCTAGTTGTCATAAGGTCAAGGTACAACTCCGGTCGTCCTTTTACCGAGGCACACGGCTATTCGAATAGATAAACTTCCCTGCAGGGGTGCACCACATAACCCAACACGCTCGATCCCGTTTGGCCGGCCACACTTTCCTGGGTCATGCCCGGCCTCGGAAGATCGACACGTCACATCCCCACCTAGGCCTAACAGAGGGGTCAGCACGCTGTTCTAACTCCTACGGCGCAGGGGTCTGGGCCCATCGCCCATTGCACACCTGCACGTTGCGTGGGCGGCTGGAAGGAGACCTAGCCACCCTAATACAAGAGCAGGCATTCCAGTCCAATCTGGCGTGTGCCGCTCAGTCGCTGACATCTAGAAGGCTTCGGCTGATACCATGACGTCGAGTGCCCATATCTTTCCCGCGTAGTTGGTTAGTGCGTATTGGCCAGTGGCCATATTCAGATCATATACCAAGATCTCGTTAAGCGTGTTATTATGAAGCAACCGCGAATGGCGACCAGTGCTAGGCCCACCTCCCGCCTAGGTGGTCTGAACCTGCCCTATCCCTCTGCCACAAAGATCCACACAGAGGGCCGTCGGGACAAAGGTCCTT
This sequence comes from Triticum dicoccoides, assembly GCF_002162155.2. Lineage (NCBI taxonomy): Eukaryota > Viridiplantae > Streptophyta > Magnoliopsida > Poales > Poaceae > Triticum > Triticum dicoccoides. Next base: position 301,811,014 of record NC_041393.1, on the reverse strand, counting down.
TCAGCCCCCAATCCGTGAATCACTCGCGGGCACTCAACGAGCCGACCCGACTTTAGTCACCATCTGTAAAATATGTATATATGTATAGTATATACCCGTGATCAACTCCCGAGTGATCACGGCCCAATAGTATAGCAAGACGGACTGACAAGAATGTAGGGCCAATGATGATAAACTAGCATCCTATACTAAGAATTTAGGATTGCGGGTAAGGTATCAATGACTGTAGCAACAATGATAGGCTATGCAACAGAATAGGAGTAACCGAACAGTAACATGCTACACTACTCTAATGCAAGTAGTATAGAGAAGAATAGGCGATATCT
>NC_041393.1:301794744-301810456 GCF_002162155.2 Triticum dicoccoides | reverse complement strand
GATCGTCAACTCCGTAGTCAAACTGGGCAGCAGCAGCATCGGTCTCGTAGTCTACCAGATAGAAGAGGGGGAATAAATAGTAAATACAATGCAAACATAAGCATGATGATGCATGACATGACAATGAGCGGTGTTATGTGTGCCCTAACGCGGTAGTATCCGGGAAAGTATCCCCGGTGTTTCGCGTTTTCGGACAAGTGAACCGGAGGCGGAAAGTTGCATGTTCTCTATGCTAGGGATGTGTGGCGGACGAACGGGCTGCATTTCCGGATTTGTCTCGTTGTTCTGAGCAACTTTCATGTAGAAAGTATTTTAATCCGAGTTACGGATTATTTTATATGATTTTCTAAAGTTTTAATCATTTCCTGATTTTAATTATTTATTTAAATCCAACATTATCCAAAATAGTGAACGATGATGCAAGCATGATATCAGAGTGATGTCAGCAGGTCAAATGGTCAGTTGACCAGTCAAACCTAATAGGTAGGTCTAGTGGGACCCACATGTCATTGTCAGGGGCACTAACAGGGGGGGGTTTAGACTAACTAAATGGGTTAATTAGTGGGTGGGGCCTAGCAGTCAGTGAGAGATTAAGGTTATGGCGTGGGGCCCGCATGTCATAGACACAGGGGAGCCACGTCAGCACTTACCGAGTCAATGATTCAACGGGGGCCACCCGTTAGCGACACAAGGGGGCCCACGCGTCAGGCCAGCTCAGCGACAGCCGGCGACTCGTCGGAATCACGCCGGCGAGCCCGTTCGCGACGGCACGTCCTCGGGCCTCGTCGGAAATCGCCCAGAGGGCATCATTTTGGTCGCGGCCGGGCGCGTTAGAACGGCAAGACGACAACGCATCGGTTGGTGGTGGTCTCGCGGGCTGTGGTGGCCGGAGACGAGCAGCACGACATCGTCGGCGGTGGGGTGTTTCAGGCGAGCAATGGCAACGGTGATGCGGCGCACTATTGGGCAAACAAAAGGGCGAGGCCTACGGGCGTGCGCGAGCACAATGGCCCGAGCCCGGGACCAAAGGGTCATCGGACGGCTGCCGGCGACGAGCGCGGGCGGTGACGCATACGGGAGCTCGAGCAGATCAGAGCTACAGCGAGCTAGCGAACAAACGGAGAGGCTGGGAAGGGTCTACGGGGCGCAGCGAGTGCAACCGTCACTGGCCCGTGACCATTTGGTCACTGGAGACTCGTCGGCAATGAGCTTCGTGGCACTGAGTTCGGGTGCTACGGCGACAGCTAGCTAGGGCGCGCGCGAGAGAGAGAGGAGGCAGCGGGGGCTTACCGAGCGGCACACACGGTGGCCCTTGGGGGTTTAGTAGCAGCAGGGGTGTCACCGGAGTTGGTAAAGAGCAGCGGCGAAGCTCGTCGGAGCAGAGGAGGAAGACGGCGACGTCGTGGGTGTTGCGGTGGCTCTGGTCTCCAACGGGTTGCACTAGTCGAAGCAGCGGACGACGGCGGCCCTTGAGACATAGTGGGGCGGCGAGGTGGGCGCGGCGGCCGTGGCTAGGCCGGAACCATGGCAGCTGTGGCGCTTGGACGCGAAGGGGAAGGAGAGGCAGCGAGGTGGATCTGAGGGGAGAGGGAGGCGCAGGGACCGAGAGGGAGAGCGGGGGCGAGTGGGAGAGGGGATTGAGGAGGCGGGGGCGTGGCGGCCTTATCCCCTCCCGGCATCGCTGCCGGCGAGGTGGTTGGGCGGGGACATGCCCCTGTTCCGACCCTGGTCGGGGGAACAGGGAAGGGGGGATGGGGGAGTGGGCTGGCCCGGATGGGCCGGTTGGGCTGGACGGCTGGCTAGCTGGGCCAGTTGGCCCAGGGGTGTTTTGGGGGGTTTCTTTTCTCTTTCCTCTTTTCTTTTTTTTTCTTTTGCTATGTTTTATTTATTTTCTTTATTTTTCTTTTCTGTTTTATTTCAGTTTAAGTATTTAGACCTTTTCTAAAATTGTGTTTACTCCACGATAATTACCAGTGCAATATTTGGCACCCACCGAACATTTTGTTTCAAGGTTTGAAATTTTTTGTTGTTTGCCATATTTTGAATTGACTTTTGAATCTGTTTTGAACTAACGAAAGATTAGCAACAATAATGGAGGTGATGTGGCATCATTAGTAGAGTTTTACTGTAGCATAATTATCCGGGCGTTACATGAAGATACCCAGGGCTGCGAGATGCCAAACCCTGATCAGTGTCACATGGATGTTGAATCTAACATCAGGGCAGAGGCGTCAAGCTACCAATGGAACACCAGAAAGCCGAAACGCCCACTTGAAAACCAAGACGTAGACACAGATGACAGCGATCTTGATATGTCAGATTTTGCTGCTATGATTGCGGATTTCCAGGGCCCAGACAAAGATATTATTGGATACAAGGATCTACCAACCATTGATGCGGACTCCAAGAAAGAATTGTATCTTGGATGCAAAAAGAAATATTCCAGGTTGAGTGCCACCCTGGCGCTTCTCTGATTTAAAGCAGCAAACGGTCTATCAAACAAGGGCTTCACAGAGATGTTAGGTATTTTCAAAGAAAGTCTTCCGAAAGATAATGTGCTCCCTAGAAGCACGAATGAAGTGAAGAAAATTGTTTGCCCATTGGAACTTGAAGTACAGAAGGTACACCCTTGTGTGAATGATTGTATGTTGTACTGTGGTGAGTATAAAGATTTGCGTGCATGTCCCGAATGCAATCATGCATGATACAAGCGCAGGAGAGCAAAGGACAAGTACAAATTGGACGATGAGATCAAGACAGGAATCTCGTTCAAGGTTGTTTGGTACTTGCCTTTAATTTCAAGGTTGAGGCAATTATTTGCAAACCCTAGAGAGGCAAAGAGGTTGCAGCGGCATCATTATGAGCGAATTGCGGATAGGTATATGAGGCACCCGAATGACGGGGCTCAGTGGGAATTAATCGACAAGTCTGAAGACTTTGCCAAGGAACCTACAAGTATAAGGCTCAGGAAGTGTACTAACGGGATGAATCCTTTTGGCGATATGAGCACCAATCACATCACATAGCCGGTGCTTCTGTGCATATATAACCTAGCTCCTTGGTTGTGTATGAAGAAAAAATACATTATGATGTCAATGATTATCCAAGGCTCGAAGCAACCTGGAAATGACATCGACATTTCTTTCAGCTACTGGTAGAAGAACCACTGACAGTGTCGATAGATGCACCTGCTCTAAAATTTTATGATGCTTACAAAAAGGATATTTTTGATCTACATGCCATGCTGGTGCACACCATTCAAGATATGCCGGCATTAGGCAACACATCGGGGCAGAAAACAAAGGGAGATGTAGGGTGTGTCACATGCATGGATAGGACAGCAAGCAGAAGACTTCACAACTCGTGCAAAACCATGTATTTGCGTCATCGTAGGTTCTTACGAAAAAATTACCCATACCGAAAGATGAAAGCTGAATTTGATGGTACGACAGAGGTAGAAGTGGGCCCAAGACCCAATGATGGGAAGGTGTGATACGTCTCCAACGTATCTATAATTGTTTATCGTTCCATGCTATTATATTATATGTTTTGGATGTTTAATGGGCTTTACTATGCACTTTTATATTATTTTTGGGACTAACCTATTAACTAGAAGCCTAGTCCAAATTGTTGTTTTTTGCCTATTTTAGTGTTTCGCAGAAAAGGAATATCAAACGGAGTCCAAACAGAATGAAACCTTTGGGAGAGTTATTTTTGGAACAAACGCAATCCAGGAGACTTGGAGTGGACGTCAATAAAGAAACAAGGAGGCCACGAGGCAGGGAGGCGTGCTCCCCACCCTCGTGGGCCCCTCGTGGCTCCCCTGACCGACTTCTTTCTCCTATATATACTCATATACCCTAAAAACATCCAGGAGGATCACAAAACTCTATTTCCATCATCGCAACTTTCTATACCCATGAGATCGCATCTTGGGGCCATTTTCGGTGCTCCGCCAGAGGGGGGATAGATCACGGAGGGATTCTTCATCAACACCATAGCCTCTCCGATGAAGTGTGAGTAGTTTACCATAGACCTTCGGGTCCATAGTTATTAGCTAGATGGCTTCTTCTCTCTCTTTCGATCTGAATACAAAGTTCTCCTCAATCTTCTTGGAGATCTATTCGATGTAATTATTTTTGCGAAGTGTTTGTCGAGATCCGATGAATTGTGAGTTTGTGATAAAGATTATCTATGAAAAATATTAGAATCTCCTCTGAATTCTTTTAAGTATGATTTGTTATCTTTGCAAGTCTCTTCAAATTATCAGTTTGGTTTGGCTTACTAGATTGATCTTTCTTGCAATGGGAGAAGTGCTTAGCTTTGGGTTCAATCTTGCGGTGTCCTTTCCGAGTGACAGCAGGGGAAGCAAGGCACGTATTGTATTGTTGCCATCGAGGATAAAAAGATGGGGTTTACATCATATTGCTTGAGTTTATCCCTCCACATCATGTCATCTTTCTTAATGCGTTACTCTGTTCTTATGAACTTAATACTCTAGATGCATGCTGGATAGTGGTCGATGTGTGGAGTAATAGTAGTAGATGCAGAATAGTTTTGATCTACTTGTCGCGGACGTGATGCCTATATACATGATCATGCCTAGATATTCACATAACTATGCTCTTTTCTATCAATTGCTCGACAGTAATTTTTTCACCCACCGTAATACTTATGCTATCTCGAGAGAAGCCACTAGTGAAACCTATGGCCACCGGGTCTATTTTCCATCATATAAGTTTCCAATCTATTTTATTTTGCAATCTTTTCTTTTCAATGTATATCATAAAAATACCAAAAATATTTATCTTATTATCTCTATCAGATCTCACTTTTTCAAGTGGTCGTGAAGGGATTGACCACCCCTTTATCGCGTTGGTTGCAAGGTTCTTATTTGTTTGTGCAGGTACGAGGGATTTGCGTGTACCCTCCTACTGGATTGATACCTTGGTTCTCAAAAACGGAGGGAAATACTTACGCTACTTTGCTGCATCACCCTTTCCTCTTCAAGGGACGCATGCTCAAGAGGTAGCAAGAAGGATTTCTGGCGCCGTTACCGGGGAGGTCTAGGCACAAGTCAAGACATACCAAGTACCCATCACAAAGTCTTATCCCTCGCATTACATTATTTGCCATTTGCCTCTCATTTTCCTCTCCCCCACTTCACCCTTGTCGTTTTCTGCGCCCCTTCTTTCGTTTGGTCTTATGTTTGCTTGTGTCTCCATGTGCCTTCTATGTGCTTGCATCCTTGCTTGCTAAAAATCTATTGTTATGGATCCAGTAAAAGTATTCTACTTCGATCATCTTTGATCTATATGCGCTCGTGCTGAAACCCCAACTAGCCTAGTTGATGGGAAATCTTTAGGTGAGCATGCTCATTTTGTACGTTATTGTGTGTCTCAAAAAGGGATGATTTCATATGTGATAATAATATGCAAAACACTAAGCTTGGGGATGCTAAGGTTGCTATGTCTACTACTTGTTGCAATGATCATGATTGGGGTGATTCTTTTTATGATCTTGAAAATTTATTTAAGCCCCATGATAAATATGAGATTGATAATAGTGTTTGCAATATTATTGAAAGTGGGATTGGAAGAGTGTCAATTTTAGAGCCCACGTATTTGAAGAATGTTCAATCTTATGGTATTTTTGATAAAAGTGGGTTTCGAGAGGTCATGACTTTAGTTAATATTAATCCCACTGTTTTGGAAGTGTCAACTTTGCATGCATGTGGATCGTGTTGAATTTTTTTATGTGATAGCTATTTTGTTTAATTTTCTTATGATCCCACATGTAATTATTATGAGAGAGGGAAATATGGTTGTAGAAATTTTCATGTTGCTAAATTACCTCCCGTTATGTTGAGAGTGCTATTGTTTCTTTCCGCTTTCTTGCATATGATAGTTTTTGCTTGCTATGATAATTTGTTTGCCTATAAGATGCCTATGAATAGGAACTATGTTAGACTTAGATGTGTTTTTCACATGCTTTATGATGCTCTCTTTGTGCCTCAATTGTTGTCTTCATGTGAGTATCATTGAAATTATTAATGCCTAGCTAGGGGCGTTAAACGATAGCGCTTGTTAGGAGGCAGCCCAATTTAATTTTTGTTATTTACTTTTTGTTCCTGTTTAGTAATAACTAATTAATATAGCCTCTGGTTAGATGTGGTTTTATGTTTTTATTAGTGTTTGTGCCATGTAAAACCTATAGGATAACCTACGGTGACAGTTAATTTGATCTTGCTGAAAAACAGAAACTTTTGCGCGCATGAGAATAATTTTGATAAATCACACAAACGTGATTTTTAGTTTATTCTTTTTGCATAAGATTAATAGATAAATTATTAAGGACTTCCTATTTTGGTATAATTTTTGGGGTTCCAGAAGTATTCGTTTGATACAGATTACTACAGACTGTTCTGTTTTCAACAGATTCTGTTTTTCGTGTGTTGTTTGCTTATTTTGATGACTCTATGGCTAGTATCGGGGGGTATGAACCATAGAGAAGTTGGAATACAGTAGGTTTAACACCAATATAAATAAAGAATGAGTTCATTATGGTACCTTAAAGTGGTGGTTTGTTTTATTTCGCTAATGGAGCTCATGAGATTTTCTCTTTTGTTTTGTGGTGTGAAGTTTTCAAGTTTTTGGTAAAGATTTGATGGATTATGGTATAAGGAGTGGCACGAGTCTAAGCTTGGGGATGCCCTCTGGGGCATCCCCTCTTTCGTCTTCGTCCATCGATAACTTTACTTGATGCTATATTTTTATTCACCACATGATATGTGTTTTGCTTGGAGCGTCTTGTATGATTTGAGTCTTTGCTTTATAGTTTACCACAATCATCCTTTCTGTACACACCTTTTGGGAGAGACACACATGAATCGGAATTTACTAGAATACTCTATGTGGTTCACTTATATCTTTTGAGCTAGATAATTTTTACTCTAGTGCTTCACTTATACCTTTTTAGAGCACGGTGGTGGTTTTATTTTGTAGAAATTATTGATCTCTCATGCTTCACTTATATTACTATGAGAGTCCTTTAGAACAGCATGGTAATTTGCTTTGGTTAAAAAATTTGTCTTAAAATGTTGAGCATCCAAGATAGGTATAATAAAAACTATCATATAAAGTGCATTGAATACTATGAGAAGTTTGATACTTGATGATTGTTTTGAGATATGAGGATGGTAATATTAGGGTCATGCTAGTTGAGTAGTTGTGAATTTGAGGAATACTTGTGTTAAAAGTTGTGATTCCCGTAGCATGCACATATGGTGAACCGTTATGTGATGAACTTGGAGCATGATTTATTTATTGATTGTCTTCCTTATGTGTGGAGGTCGGGATCGCACGATGGTTAACTCCTACCAACCCTTCCCCTAGGAGCATGCGTGTAGTACTTTGTTTTGATAACTTGTAGATTTTTGCAATAAGTTTGTGAGTTCTTCATGACTAATGTTGAGTCCATGGATTATACGCACTCTCACCCTTCCACTATTGCTAGCCTCTCTTGTGCCGTGCAACTTTCGCCGGTATCATACACCCACCATATACCTTCCTCTAAACAGCCACCATACCTACCTATTATGGCATTTCCATAGCCATTCCGAGATATATTGCCATGCAACTTTCCACCGTTACAACACGCTCCACCTTTGTCATATTGCTTTGCATGATCATGTAGTTGACATCGTATTTGTGGCAAAGCCACCATTCATAATTCTTCATACATATCACTCTTGATTCATTATCCTAGTACACCTCCGGAGGCATCCACATAGAGTCATATTTTGTTCTAAGATTCTTGAGTTGTAAGTAGATAAAAGTGTGATGATCTTCATTATTAGAGCATTGTCCCATGTTGGGATGAGTCTCCGGACTTTATGAAAAATAAAAGAGGCCAAAGAAGCCCAAATAAAAAAAGAGACCAAAGAAGCCCACCAAAAAAAAGAAAGAAAAAGTGAGAGAAAAAGAGAGAAAGGACAATGTTATTATCCTTTTACCACACTTGTGCTTCAAAGTAGCACCATGATATTCATGATAGAGAGTCGCCTATGTTGTCACCTTCATATGCTACTGGGAATTTTTCATTATAGAACTTGGCTTGTATATTCCAATGATGGGCTTCCTCAAATTGCCCTAGGTCTTCGTGAGCAAGCAAGTTGGATGCACACCCACTTAGTGTCATTTGGTGAGCTTTCATACACTTATAGCTCTAGTGCATACGTTGCATGGCAATCCCTACTCACTCACATTGATATCTATTAATGGGCATCTCCATAGCCTATTGATACACCTAGTTGATGTGAGACTATCTTCTCCTTTTTGTCTTCTCCGCAACCACCATCCTATTCCACCTATAGTGCTATGTCCATGGCTCACGCTCATGTATTGCGTGAAGATTGAAAAAGTTTGAAAATACTAAAGTATGAAACAATTGCTTGGCTGAAACCGGGGTTGTGCATGATTTAAATATTTTGTGTGATGAAGATAGAGCATAGACAGTCTATATGATTTTGTAGGGATAACTTTATTTGGCCACGTTATTTTGAGAAGACATAATTACTTTGTTAGTATGCTTGAAGTATTAGAATTATTGCTCTTATGTCAATATTAAGCTTTTATCTTGAATCTTTCAGATCTGGACATTCATTCCACAATAAATAAAATTACATTGAGAATTATGCTAGGTAGCATTCCACATCAAAAAATGTATTTTTATCATTTACCTACTCGAGGACGAGTAGGAATTAAGCTTGGGGATGCTTAATACTTCTCCAACGTATCTATAATTTTTTATTGTTCCATGATATTTTTTATATTATCTGTTTTGGATGTTTAATGGGCTTTACTATGCACTTTGATATTATTTTTGGGACTAACCTATTAACCGGAGGCTCAGTCCAAATTGTTGTTTTTTGCCTATTTCAATGTTTCGCATAGAAGGAATATCAAACAGAGTCCAAACCGAATGAAACCTTCGAGGGAGTTATTTTTGGAACAAACGCAATCCAGGAGACTTGGAGTGGACGTCAAGAAAGAAACGGGGAGTCCACAAGGCAGGGAGGCACGCCCAGGGGGGTAGGCGCGCCCCCACCCTCATGGGCCCCTCATTACTCCCTTGAACGACTTCTTTCGCCTATATATACTCATATACCCTGAAAACATCCAGGAGCACCACAAAACCCTATTTCCACTGCCGCCACCTTCTTTACCCGTGAGATCCCATCTTGGGGCCTTTTCCGGCGCTCCGCCGGAGGGGGAATCGATCAAGGAGGGCTTCTTCATCAACACCATGGCCTCTTCGATGAAGTGTGAGTAGTTTACCACAGACCTTTGGGTCCATAGTTATTAGCTAGATGGCTTCTTCTCTCTCTTTGGATCTCAATACAAAGTTCTCCTCGATCTTCTTGGAGATCTATTCGATGTAATTCCTTTTGCGGTGTGTTTGTCAAGATCCGATGAATTGTGGTTTATGATAAAGATTATCTATGAACAATATTTGAATATCCTATGAATTCTTTTATGTATGATTTGTTATCTTCGCAAGTCTCTTCGAATTATCAGTTTGGTTTGGCTTACTAGATTGATCTTTCTTGCAATGGGAGAAGTGCTTAGCTTTGGGTTCAATCTTGCGGTGTCCTTTCCTAGTGACAGCACGAGCAGCAAGGCATGTATTGTATTGTTGCCATCAAGGATAAAAAGATGGGGTTTACATAATATTGCTTGATTTTATCCCTCTACACCATGTCATCTTGATTAATGTGTTACTCTGTTCTTATGAACATAATACTCTAGATGCATGCTGGATAGTGGTCGACGTGTGGAGTAATAGTAGTAGATGTAGAATCGTTTCGATCTACTTGTCGCGGACGTGATGCCTATATACATGATCATGCCTAGATATTCTCATAACTATGAGCTTTTCTATCAATTGCTCGACAGTAATTTGTTCACCCACCGTAATACTTATGCTATCTCGAGAGAAGCCACTAGTGAAACCTATGGCCCCCGGGTCTATTTTCCATCATATAAGTTTCCAATCTATTTTATTTTGCAATCTTTACTTTTCAATCTATATCATAAAAATACCAAAAATATTTATCTTATTATCTCTATCAGATCTCACTTTTGCAAGTGGCCCTGAAAGGATTGACAACCCCATTGTCGTGTTAGTTGCAAGGTTCTTATTTGTTTGTGCAGGTATGAGGGATTTGCATGTAGCCTCCTACTGGATTGATACCTTGGTTCTCAAAAACTAAGGGAAATACTTATGCTACTTTGCTGCATCACCCTTTCCTATTGAAGGGAAAACCAACGCATGCTCAAGAGGTAGCAAGGTGGTCCACAACATGTCTAAACAAATTAATGTTGTGCTTGGCAAGAATTACGCTAAGACGATGAAAAAAACACCCAAGGGTCAAGTGTTTAAGAAGAAATTGGTGCTCTGGAAATTACCTTACTAGGAGAGTCTATGTGTACATCACTGCATCGATGTCATGTACGTAGAGAAGAACGTATGTGAAAGCATCCTTGGTACTCTTCTCAAGATTAAAGGTAAAAGAAAGGATGGTGAGGGTTCACGGCTCGATATGCTTGCTGATCAATCAAAAGGCAAGAGTGAAGTAGAAGATGATGAAAAATTCATCAAAGCTCGCCAGAGTTACAATTTCAGTACAAAAGAAGCAACACAGTTCTTCACCTATTTGTTGTCAGTTAAGACACCATCTTCCTACCCCGCAAACATCAGAAGTCTCGTCGATGTGAGCTCAGGTAAAATGAAGTTGGGACACATGAAGTCACATGATTGCCACGTAATGTTGACACAAATCCTCCCGGTGGCCATCAGGAATCTGTTGGACAAACATATAAGGAACACACTCATTGAGCTCTGTGATTTCTTCAACCAACTATGGCAGAAGGTTGTAGATCCTGAAGAGTTGGATCATATGCAAGATGATATTGTAAGAATATTGTGCAACCTAGAGATGTTTTCCCACCGTCATTCTTTGATGTCATGGTCCATCTCACTGTGCACCTTATTGACGAGATAAAGTATTGTGGTCCTGTGTTTATTCGCAACATGTATCCCTTTGAGCGGTTCATGGGAATACTAAAGCGCTTTTGTCGGAACCGAAACCATCGAGAGGCAAGCATCCTACAAGGTTATACCGCAGAGGACGTGGTTGAGTTTTGCACCGAATACATGAAACAATGACCTATATGTTTGCCCCTCTCTCACCACGAGGGAAGGCTGAAAAGTAAGCCGGTCCTTGCTGGCACGCAAATGGCTGCACCCGGAGAATTGGCAGAGAAAGCCCATTTGACGGTACTCCTTAACAGCCCAGTTCTCACCACTTACGCCGAAGAACACTTGGAGGAGATACGCAAAAGCTTCTTACCAATGGTGTCTTCATCATATGTGGAGATGAAGGAGCACACAAAGAACTACGCCGAATGGCTGAGGAAGCGTTTGGCACAAGGATCCATCGATGACATTGCTACGTGGTTGGCACAAAAGCCATCACCTACGGTGTTGACGTACCAGGCATATGACATAAATGGATACATGTTCTACACTGATGAATGTGATGAGAAGATCTCATATCAGAGCAGCTCTGTTCGAATAGAATGCATGACTATAGATGAAGCTGATAAAAGGGTATACTATGGAACCATCAAAGAGATTTGGGAGCTTGACTATGTGAAAGTTAAGGTGGCATTATTCAGGTGCTCATGGATCTCTCTTGGTCAAGTAAAGGTTGATGATTACAGGAAGACATGTGTTAGCAGGACAACGATGGCATATCACGCAGCCCCATTTATTCTTGCTAGCGATGCTACACAGATTTTCTTTGTGGAAGACCCTTTTCATAAGAACGGCCATGTAGTGATGCATGGGAAGAGGAGGGTACTGGGTGTCGACAATGTTGCCGATGAGGATGAGTACGATGAATTTGATGAGTTGCCAGCCAAGGGATCACGCAACCCTGTAATAAGAAGCATAAAATCATCAGAAAACCAAAGTTCATTAGGGGTCAACTTAATGATCCCAGTTCCCCCATGTACATGGGAATTAAGATGTAAGACTAGTCTTTATGCCTACCCTGCAACTTAATTTGTTCAATTTAGAACTGTCGCGTGTACTGAATTTGTGAGTTATGCCTGGTTTTCTGTTGATGTAAGAACCGTTAATATGCTGAGCTTGATATGCTGTCAGCTAAGGCAATGAATATGAACTTTTTTTTGTTATTATTATTATTATTATTATTATTATATCATAGAGGTAGCACACTCAATTTATCTCACTACAGTATGTGTGAACAAAAATATGTATGCAATATGGTTTGCGAATAGCAGGCTCGTTGATGAAAGTCGGGTGCCGACAAAACCCCACCCACGATCTGAGTCGTGCATTCTGATTGGCCGGAATCGAAGCCCCACGGATTGTATGTTTGCACCGTTGGATGCTCCCAGATCGAATGGCTATCCTCATCCCTTTCGAAACCACATGCAGTTCCGGTTGTAATTTTATTTTTATGCACAAAATGCACGTTAAACTCAAAAATATGTCTTAAATATAGCTAACGATAACCAAAATGCGCCAGAAAATAAAACCCGTGGTATAATGGTGATTGTGTACCATGGAAATATTTATGAGGCCAAACAATGAAGTCACCGGCCACAGGAGTTTGAATTGACACATCTCCTTTGGGAAACCATGATCCTTCATGTGAGATGCTCCAGTTTGGAAGGAAAGATCGTCAAAACTTGTGCCAAACTTTACCTTTTTTTCCACGGGGTCATGATAGCATGCCATGGGCACACATAGATTTTGGTGATGTCCGGACTCCATCTGAATTTCCTGTAATTAAAATACCAACTAGGCCTATGCCAGTGGCCGCACCTCGCGGCCAAAATGTTTGAAACTTCTCCCTGCTTCTCGAACAAATGGATGAAAACTCGCAAAGCGACACATAAATGATCTGTACACCCTCTTTGCTAGGCTAGTCGTAATGGGATATCATAGCTATTATCATGCCATCTAGGCAATTTTGATGAGTTGTCATAGAATTAAATGAAGTAAGAGAGGGTTAAGTATCATACCATGAAACCATGTCATAATAAATGCTATCCTACTATGTTTCATGCATGGTACTAGTATATGATCGATACTAGCTAGCTACCTCTGTAATGCATGCATAGTATCATAAGTTAGACAACCCACAGTGGGAGTAAGACTAGCCACAGTGGGAGTAACTTTAGCAGTAACATCGAGTCCAACTCAGCAAATTTGCTTATGTGGCAATGAGTTAATGAGGAGAGAGGTAGTTATAGTAACTTAGCTAGTTACTGTAACATCACATGACCCAATGCAATACGAGTATATAACTTAATAAATGAAGCTTTGCATGTTACCACACTTATGTTACTACCCACTATGAAGGCAGTAACAAAGTCTAGGGATATGTGTATGTTACTCACCGTTGTGGCTAGTCTAACATAGGTAGTAACATCACACATATCTAGATATAGATGATGTGGCAAGCAATAAATGAAGAAAGAGAGGCATGTGGTAACATAGCTAGTTACTTATAGTATGAGTAACATCACACATATCAAGGCAAGATGAGTTTATAACTTAATAAATGAAGTGTTGCATGTTACCACACATATGTTATTCCCCACTATGGAGGTAGTAACATAGAGTAGTAACATGGGCATGTTACTACTCTATGTTACTACCCATTGTGGCTACTCTTTGTATCTTAGGTTGCCTTATTAATTGAGTGCATGAAACAAAGTAGTACAACATTTAATATGTGATACATTATATCATGATATGGTACCCGGCCCACACCCTCTCTTTCCTCATTTAACTGTGTGCCACATCATCCAAAAAGTCTAGTTGGCATGCATATGATACCGCTTGATACTCCCATTATGACCAACCTTAGGGTGGCCATAGCGGGGGTATCATAGCCAGTATCATGCACTTGAGAATAGAAAATATGATGATGTGTGGCAAAGAAGCAGTAACATAGATGCTGTAACATATATAATATAAATACTATACTAGTTTGTGTCATGCACATGTCCATAAATATGGTCATCTATGTATATATATATATGCACTATATGAAGGTACGTACGTAGTATCATACACTATATAGTATCATATGCATGATACTATAGTATATATGATACTTCCCTACTATACAAAGGCTGGCAATAGTGGTGGTATATATCATAGCCGACGATACCACTGCACTCGGAAAAATAGCAGACGACCTAAATGGGCTGAAAAATCAAACCAAGGGTATATCCACGATTCTTTACCATGATTTGTTTTTCGAGGCGAAACAATGTGGAGTAACTGACGATTTGTAGTGAAAGTGTCGCGTCTCCTTTTTGGAAACTATGATCCTTCTTGTGAGATGCTCCGGTATGGAACGTGCGAGCAGCAAAACTTGTGCCAAACTTTACCAAATTTTTTCCATGTGATCGTGAGGGCACGCCACAGTGGCACAATGATTTTCGTTAGTTTGTGGACTTTATATGCATTTCCTAAAATTAAAATACCAGCAAGGCCTATGTCTCTGGTCGCACACTGCGGCTGAACTGTTTGAAGTTTTTTCCCGTTTCTCGCACAATGAATGAAAACTCGCAAAGCGACACCCAAATGATCTTGCGCAAACACGCATGTGCATTTGCGACTATATATATCTATAGAAATTAAATGAGATCTCTTTTCTTTTTTGCATATTCAAAGTTTGAGATTGCTAGTGAGGCCTGCTGCCTGGTAAAATGTACCAGGAAATCGAAACCTAGGGTACAATCGTGATTTCTTACCATGGGAAAAAATTGGAGGCGAAACGATGAACTCTCGTTTTCATTCAAACAAAAAAATGATGTTAGTTAATGCAAATGTTTTCAAATAGCACACGGTTCACTCATGAAAGTTGTGTGTCCACTAAACTGTGGCCGATGCCCCCTGCCACGCACGCGATCTAAGTCGTGAGTTTTGATTGGCCAGAATACAAACCCCACGGATCGTACGTCCGCAACGTTGGATGCTCCCAGATGGAATGGCGATCCCTCATCCCTTTCGACAACAGATTCAGTTTCGGTTGTGATTTTTGATGCGGTTCCTCCTCCGATGACGACTCCTTCACCACCCGGGTACGATGTTAGTTAATGTAAATGTTTTCAAATAGCACACGGTTCACTCACGAAAGCCGTGTGCCTACCAAACTGTGGCCGATGCCCCCCCCCTTTTGCTTCGCACATGATTTGAGTCGTGCGTTCTAATTGGCCTGAACCCAAACCCCATGGATCATACATCTTCACCGTTAGATGCTCCCAGATCGAACGGCAATCCTCATCCCTTTCGACAGGAAATGCAGTCCGCCTAGGAATTGATTTATATGACAAAATGCACGGTAAATGCCAAAAGATGTCTTACATATAGCACACGAGACCTGAAATGCGCCAGCAAATCAAATCCGTCATATAATGGTGATTGATTTATGTGGGAAAAATTTAGAGGCGAAACGATGAACTCACGTCTTCATTTCAAAATTAGTACGCCTTCATTTCAAACGATTTTTTTTCTATTTGCGTACACGAGCGCTTAGAGGCAACCGGTTGCATAGGCCTTTCCGCGCGGCGACCGGGAATATTTTCCACCCTTTTCACCT
>NC_041393.1:301744091-301794446 GCF_002162155.2 Triticum dicoccoides | reverse complement strand
TCCACCCAATCTCCATCGCCAGCTCCCCCTCCCCCAGATCCACAACAGAATCCTCTCCGGCACCGGCGTGCTCACCCCCGCCGTGTGCCCGCTCTTCGGCATCAAGCCTACCTCCACTGTCGTTCCCAACACGCGGCTGCCCGCGCCTCGCCAACCACGCTCGAGCATATCGATGTTGTAATCCTCGCCTCTCCTGTGGTCTGGCCAAGTTTGCATTAAGAAGCATGTTAGTTACTGCTCTCCATCGCCGTGAGGCATATTTCCTCGCAATCCCTCTTCCTATTTCATTCCATATGTTCCCAAATTGGCTATAAAATAACGGAGAGCGTATATATGTTAATTATCTACCTTCCTAACTAGTACTTATAAGCTATATTGTTCCAATAAGTTACTACCAATTTACAGATCGCGGGCGCCCGAGTCACACAAACTTAACAAATTTGCATGACATGTTTAGAAAGCTTGATACCAAGTTGTTAGTTTTATGCTTATCCTCCTTTCCTTAGTTTCGCATGTGTTCTCTGTAGATGCCGAATAGAAGCGACAACACTCATGCTTCAGGCGACGTATCTTCATCTGATTCCGACAACCCTAGGTCATCAGAAGATGGTGAGGGATCAAGTAATCTTGAACGGGATAGAGCTGCAACAATTACCCTTCCGGTCAGGACACGGATGTACGCTACAAGGAAGCCCACGCACCAGCCTAAAGGTGTATATGAAGTAACTGAGATCGATTTAAAGTCTTGGGCTCCAAGTAAACAAGATAAAGCACGCACGAGGTTCAGGAGTGCGTGTGGATTTGTTGGCAGGGCAAGGCTCAACATAAATCTACCGGGGTTTCGGAAGGCTGACACAGAAACATGGCGATGGATTGTCCGGGAGATCATGGATTACTTTAACGTTCCAGAGCAGTGGAGAATGCAGGTGGAACATGCTGCACTGAAGAAGGCTAGGGATGCTTGAAGAAACTGGAAGCACGTGATGTAGAAGAAGTACATGAGTGAAGGCAAGGACCCAATCCCCGCATACCCCCAAATTACAAAGGCAGACTGGGTCAAGGCAACTAAAGAGTTTCCTGAGAAGAGTTTCAAGCAATCGGAACTTCAGAAGAATAACACACACCCCCACCGTATGGGTGTGGCAACATACTATGGCATGAAACCTATATGGGACTAGGAGGACAATGAAGTAGTAGCGGCGGGTGGGAAACCGGCCTTTAGTGAAATCAGGTGCGAACGCGCCAGAGACTAATTGTGGGCACATGCAATGAGGCGTGATGATGAAACTTATTACTTTAAAAACTCACATGGTGAAAAATGGTATCAAGTGATGGTAGAGGCTTACAAGATCCCTGGAAGGTTCTACAGGAAATCAGGGCCATGTGACATTTTGCCCATTGCTCTGGAAACAGAAGAGCCCCCTGGCCGCGCAAGGGGTATAGGTGTTAATGTCCCATACAAGAGGGCTTTCACACTTAGCAAAGAAGAGAGGCTCAACATGAAAAAATTGAAGAGGGAAATGAAGAAGAATTAATTGTATGAAAGGTTGAGGAAGGAAATGTATCCGGCTGTTCGAAAGGATCTTGAGCAGTCAATGATGATTGGGAAGACTCTAACACTGACAGATAGCTAACAGATGGGAGGGGAGGGGGGCATGGAGGATGCTGCTTATTGTGTGACAACACATCACAAGAGTAGTTGTGGATCAGCTGACCCCAGTGACACTAAGACTAGAGCTGCTCGTGATGATGTTATATCTAATCTATATGGAATGAAAGACAGACTGAAGGGTGTGCTTACACATTATGAAGGTACATTAAAATGTGCAACAACCTGGGTTTGCCCACCCTTCTTAGAAGAGGGCCTCTTGTTGGACAATGTGCCATTGAAGCCGTGCTGTGTGAAGTGCTACGTGACTGAAGTAAAGCCTGGATTCAATGAATTTGCCGTCAAGAAGGACCTTGGGGGAAACACTATTACATCACATCCAGTGGCCACGAAAGGAATAGAGTTCATCGATGAGATCCCTGAAGCCCCGCCAAGAGCAACCAATGTCGCCCCTCAACTGGTGACACTCTCCTTAACATAGAAGCTCTCGTGTGCTTCCCCCAAAGAACCTAATACTCGTAATCCAACGGCTGATGCATCAACCTGTGATCAGCCGGTCCGACTTTGTGGCATACAAGCCATGTCATCCTCCGCCCCAAAGCAGCCAGTGGCAAGGCCTACAAATGTTGAAGACGCACCACCGGTTCAGATGTCGGCCGCTGAAGCAGCGGGGGGAGACCCAGCTGCAGCACATGCTCTGCAGACTAACCTGGTGGAACAGACTGGTAAGCAGTCCGATGCTTTGGAACCGCCTCGTAAGCGGTCTATAGGTCCAGAACCGACTGCTCATCAGTCCATCGGCCAGCAGTCACGTGATCAGCATACCAATGCATCAAC
Source organism: Triticum dicoccoides (assembly GCF_002162155.2). Taxonomy (NCBI): domain Eukaryota; kingdom Viridiplantae; phylum Streptophyta; class Magnoliopsida; order Poales; family Poaceae; genus Triticum; species Triticum dicoccoides. The sequence goes on along the minus strand of NC_041393.1, from coordinate 301,792,000 downwards.
ACTTCCTGCTCAGCAAACCAATGCATTGGCACAGCCTCCTTAGCACACCGACAAGTTGGCACCACCTGCGCAGAAACCAGACTTAGCTTCAATGCATGGTCAGCAGTCTGATGCCTTTGCTCATACAGCCCAGCAGTCCGTCACAGCAGCACCGCCAGCTCAGCGGTCTGGCAAAGATAAACCGTCTGCTAAGCAGTCCGTCAAAGCTTCACCATCTGCTTGGCAGTCTACCTTGCAGGCAACCAGACGTTTTGCCAGAAATGCTTCAAGTACCAAGAAGGAAGTGCCCAAAAATCCTACACCCGCGAAGAAGCACAACGCGAGAGTGAAGAGGAAAGAGAACGATTGCATCTTGCTTAAAGCACTCATCGCCTGGAACCAAATTAACAGCAAGTTGTTCGAATCGGCGAGTAATATTATTTCTGACGACATGGATGATGAATAAGTAGAATTGGTGCTTGCTAAAAGTAAAGAAGACGTACTTGAAGTACGCAATTACGTCCATGGCCAACCATTTCTTGTTGGCGAATACTTTGATGAGTGCAGCTCTAGTTGCCGCAAGTTACATGAATATTGCATGGATCAAATGTCACCAGGTCATCATGGTTTGCTAGTCCACTTCAACAGAGATCATTTTCGACATGAAGCTGGTTCATTCGATGTGAGTTTCGAGGACTTACATCTCTTCTTCAACTTCAACAAGCTCGATCCTACTCTTGTTAGATGCCTAATTTTGTAAGTACTTAACAAACTCTGATCAACTTCTCCATACAAGGTTGTAAATGATAAACAACTAACTGCATTTTATTCCTCTCAGGGGATTGAACGCGCAGAGAAGAAAAGGAGAGTTGTATTTCATAGATCCTCATTAGCAAATGACACAACATTACATGGTAAGGACGAACGGGACTGGGCCATTAACACGGTCGTCCATATCTTCGAAAACACGTCCCATGCAGAATCATTTCTCTGGCCATATCATGAATGGTGAGTCAAGTAAACAACCACGCATACACTGATTGTCTTTCAGATTTCGACATAATTTGTAAGTTCATGGCTTTCTTAATATGTAGCGGTCACTGGATATTGGTATTCATTGTTCCAAACAAGAACACAGTTTACTACATCGATTCTCTCAGAGAGTCAACAAACGCTCAGGATCTAACGCATGTTCAGCAATTCATGGATAGGTATTGAATTCTATGATGTTGAAATTAATTTGCATTCATATCTAGTTCAATAATTGATGTTGTAAAAATTCATCTTCATTTGCAATGTGCTCGCATTGTGGAAAACTAAACTAGGGAATCTGTTCAAGAGGGAACTACCTCTGCAGCACGAGATCGTTTCTCCGGTAACACACCGAAATCTGTTATTTTCGGAAAATTTATCCAATAGTTTGCAAATACCTTTTCTTACGCTAGTCAAATGTTCAAGCTTCTAAATAAACATCTTTCTATTTTGTCCAAAGAAAAAATAATACATCTAACACCGATTAGGTTGTTCCTAACAGGACAAATACATGACTAATTCTATACAAAAAAATTCAGTGTCCTCAGCAAGAAGCAGGGACCAGCCTTTGTGGATACTATGTTTGCAGACACATGATCTCCATCTGCAAATCTGCTGATAGTTGTGATGATCATTGCGAATTAGTACCAGTAAGTCTATCTTAATTAATATCTTCTACTCCACTCATATGGCACATTCTAATCTTAAAAATACTGCAGCTCATCTTAGAACCGAGGACCCCTGAACCGCTCTCGGCTGGTGAATTGCTGATGATTCGGAAATTTATCAGCGACTTCTTCCTGAATCACTACATCTATCCCACTGGTGATAATGAAGATTTCAGCATGACTTCTCCTGAAACATTGAGTAAGAGTTAGCCGCTAAGCATATACGCATGGATCCATTGAGGTCTTCGTATTTTGTACACTATGATTAATTATGTAATGCATATATGTGCGCACAAATCATCGGAATTTAGCTACCATATGTTCAATTGCAATTGTTGCGAAATCTGGTGAATGTTCTTCCTGTGGACACTATTTGTTCAATTGAATATTGTGGTGAATTTGCTTTTTGCGTGCCGATTCAAAATGGGACATTCTTGCTTATTTGTTCAATTGAATATTGTGGCCAATTTTCTTTATGCGTGCCGATTCAAAATGGGATATTTTTGTTTATTTGTTCAATTGAATATTGTGGCAAATTTGCTTTTTGCATGCCGATAAATGGGATATTTTTGTTTTAACCTGGCAATTGCTCCGCACATGGTTCAACTAAATCAGTGTGTGCGATCCACATCGGAAAGCATACGTCAATCATAGCGGAACCGTCGGTGATACACATCATATCACAAACGATTTGCAGCGCTACTATGTGTGCATAGGCTCTCCGGAACCATTTGTGATATCAAGTTATCGCACACGAGAACTCGGAGTAAACTGTGCCCATTGTAAAATAATCCGAGTCGTAATTTTTTCAGGAAACGTGTGGGATCCCAAACAAAAAGCACACATTACTCTAGCCGCAACCATTGGTGATACACAACAAATCACAAACGGTTTGCAGCACTTGTATGTGTGTGAAGGGGCTCCTGAACCATTTGTGATAGAACATTATCGCAGACGGTAAATGTTGGGAGAACGTGTGCGATGGAGTCTTGCATGGCAGACGGGTTCCGCAGAAAACTCGTGTGTGATAGGGCACATATCGCACACATTTCATATGATGGCCCGTGTGCCTTACATACTGTTTCCCAAACAGTTCATTACGACACACCGTTTGGTTTCATTGCGTCATTAGAAACGTTTAATCACCGATCCTACATGTGCGAAAGAATTCAGTGTGTGCTTCATTGCACACGATTACGCTTGGCAAGGCCTCTAGATCATGGCTTCATATCCCCGATGGTTTCTTGGTCGTGTGGGAAGGACCCCCTATTGCCCACACTTACTTGGCGACGGTTCCAAATGCCGTTGCGGAAAGGTGTTTATAACTATTTTTTTAGCACTAACGTGTACCAGTGGATCCTCTTCATCAAAGATGATGGGCGTGCGTGACCATTTGAGTGGTTTACTGGCCTCTGTTGCTGATTCCACTACATTGACCTCATGCACCCATCGTTTGAGTTGGCGGTGATAGGCGTGTCGGGATGCACCACCGTCAATGCACAGGACATCAGCGGCCTTCTGAAACTCTTGCTCACTGGTTTCCTCTTCATCCCCTCCATCAATCTCATCGTCACATGCTTCCTTCTCTTGACCTCTGGTGGGTTTTCCTTTGTTCCGGAGGGGTTTGCCGGGGCGATTTACTTCACCGCCTCGACCCTTACCACCAGCTACATTCTAACTCTTTTCCTTGTCATTCTCCTCGTACACGGCTCTATGCCTCTTGGCAAGCTGCTCAACCTGATAGCACTCTTGAAGGTTGTGGCCCTTGGTCTGATGAATCTTGCAATACGGCCCATTGCCTTTGCCGGCCTTCTCGGCAGCCGCAGCTTCCCGGCAGTCAGCGCACATGGCAGCTTCCTTGCCGGGGGCTTCGGTCTTCTCCATCTTGCCAGTACTAGGTGTACCCGATCCTTCAACAGTCACCACTGCCTTATCCTTGCGCCTCTTATTGTTCTTCTTGCTCTTCTTCTGACTGGTGGATTCTTCATCATCCTCTGAATGAACATTGACGCAGTCCTTCTCCCCGGGCAACTTCCTTCCTTCCTCCATCCAAGCAGACTTATCCACCAAGGTGTAAAGCTCCTTCACAATCTTGGGCAACCATACGTTTATCTTGGAACGAACCCTACGGTTACGCACATTGGACTGGAAGGCGGCTATCACAGCTGCCGGATGGATGTTTAGGATGTTCCTATGGACTCTGTTAAATCTCTGCAAATACTTCTGGAGAGTTTCTCCTTCTTTCTGCTAGAAAAGTTGCAAATCTTTGGGCCGGCCTGGTCCTTGATGGCCGCAAGTGAAGGCGCCAATGAACTCATGGCACAGGTCAGCCCATGATGAAATGGAGTTCTCCGGCAGGTGCATCAGGTAGGACCTCACATTGTACTTGATTGCCAAAGGGAAGTAGTTGGTGAATACCTTCTCACCTCTTCCCACAACAGCTTGAACAGCGATGGTGAAGATGCTCAGAAACTCTGCCGGGTTTAGCCTCCCATCATACTTCTCGGGTATCTCTGGCTTGATCGTGCGTACGGACGGCCAACGGACTTGCCGCAGCCCACGAGTAAATGCAGCACCCAACCTCAAAAGGTAGGCACCCGCCAATATCGAGCGCAGGCTCGTAGACATCAGGACCATCGCATCCATTGGTCTAGCAGTGGTCATCACGGCGTTGCTCAATGACAACGTGTGTGTCTTCCCTCCGCCGATCTGGACGCGCTCGAGGGTCAGAAGAGGCCATCGAGACGTCATTAGGTTCTTGATTCTGCCGTGCTCGCGCTGGCTGCCATGGTGAGGACTGTACTATGTGGGTGGCCCCTTCCATACGACCAGTAGTACAAGCTGTTGTCGTCACTTTGGGAGGTCGTGGTGGGCCAGCTCACTATGAGCCCTCAGCCTCGGTGAAACCGAGTAGGCTCTGGATGGTGGCACGCGACTCGTCCATCTGCTCCGTCGCTGGCGAGAACCTGAGTAGCAGTTGAGCCCGCACCATAGCCTCCAAAGCCGTGCTTGGCATGGGTGATGACGACGCAGATTGTACTGTCGCTCGGCTCCTGATGGTGCCAGCATTGACAGTACCACGGCCCTGCTGTTGCGGGGCGGCCACCTGGATAACATGGTGGCGTGGCAAAGGCGCTTGAAGACCAGTGGTTCCATCGGCCGCAGCGACTTGGTTGACTCGTCCCGGGGGAGGCGCACGCGCTGCGGTCTCTCCCGTGATGGGGGCGGCCAGAGGGCGGCGATTCGCCCCGAACCGAGCTCCATCGCTGCGGCTGTGCCAGTCGGCGACAGGAAGGGGTGTGGACGGAGTAGTCCTTCACCCATACCTCGTGGAGCGTCGCCGCCGAGGTGTTGTTGATGTCGCTCTCCTCCAGTATCTCCGCTCCTGCTTCGGCCACATGGGAAGTGGTGACGGTGCCGCTTGCTCCGACAACATTCCTAGCGGCGTCCACATCCTCACGCGCCACCGCACCTCCTGTAGCATTGGTGGCTACAGGCAGCGAAGCATTTGAGGTGGAAGGATGAGCCGAAGCATCATATTTCTTCTTGGGCGCCATGGTTGATGGCACCGTCGAAGACGAAGACGGTGATGAAGATGACACGCTGCACACGCTTTCAGGTTCAAGCAAGTGATCCCCCTACCTGGCGCACCAAAGATGTCGCGGGACACCACGGCCACCTATGGGACCAAGGGTCCCTTGCTTGTTCAGCAGGGGATGTCACGTTGCACAAAGAGCAGAGGAGCGTGGGGTAGCAAGGCAGAGATCACACGAGCAATTTTACCCAGGTTCGGGCCGCTGCGAGGTGTAAAACCCTACTCCTGCTTTGGTGGATTGATGGTGGAAAAATGGTGGTGGAGCATAGTACACTTGCCCAGCAGGGGCGGCAGTGGCTACGCGTGTATGAGTGTATGGGTGTCCAACCTTCTCTCCCTTTCTACGGTTGCCACGGGCCTCCTTTTATAGATTTAGGGGCCACCACAATGGCAAATCAGTCATTATGAACTGATAAGAGGACATAGCGCATTAAAATGTGCCGCTCAACATCACATCTTTGCTCGCCCGGCAAGCCTTGCCGGGCTATTTTGCCAGCTTCACGCCTGCTTGCTTGACACGTCATAGGACGGGTGTCATCTGTAGGTATTACTATAGAAAGAGGCTGCCATGTGGCGAATGGCTGCCACTTAATCACTTTGCGGTTTGACACCGCACTAATTGACGACGTGGGTCATGGTGGAGTGGTTAGTGAGGTGTTTCTTGCCTTTGTGAGTCCCAGCAGGCCCTACCGGGACATCTTGGATGTTCTCTTCCGGGGGAGGCTTCGCCCTTGCCAAGCTTGTCTTCTCGGCAAGGGAGGCTTTTCTCCTGGTGGTATCTTGCTTCTCTGGCTTGATCTTGGTCCTCTTGTTTTGCATGCTGGTCCCTCGAAGATCTCGGTCTCCTATACTCTGGCATGTCCTGGTGCTATACTCTTCTTATCGTGTCTGTGCATAGTCAGGGCAACATACCCAGGGTCTGTTGCACCGACACCGTTTGTCGGAGGAGGGGAAGCAGATTCTAGGCAGCGAAGGACGGCATAGCGGGAACAGCTCTAGTGCGGTGGATGGTGGCGATGTTAGAGCCGTAATGGTGAGGCGCATGACGACGTGGTTGAACTGGCTCAGGTACGACGCACGTCGGCGTCCTGGAGGCAACTCGGCCTCGGCTTCAACTACTAGCCATGGAGGGTGTTGCGGTTGCGGTTGCGATGGACGATGACATCGAGGTATCGTCTTCGGCGTGATGGAGGAGGGCGGCAGTTGATGGGTGGGATGGGGTGGTGGAAGGAGGAAGCCGGGGTTTCGCGGCTGGTGGAGAGGTAGTTTTGGCACCCATGGAGTACGAATGGGGAATCGGACAGGGGGGCGGGGGGACCTAAGGGGGAACCATGTTTCGGTCTAGGACGCGCTTGTTTTTGGGTTTTTTTAATTGACGGGAAGCGCTTGTTTGAAATTTGTGGAAAGTACACACTTTTCCCCCCTCTTAAATTTTGGACCTACTGCGGGTCGGGGTAGGACGGTAATCCCAGGTGTCCCAAATAGTGGGCGGGAGCTATTTCGGCCTAGCGCATGTGTGCTTAGGGGGCCATGGTGAATGAACGTTTTTCGGAGGTGGTTGCGTGGTGTCTAGATGAAGCTACAAACCAACCCCGATTTAGACCTTTGGACGTTGGGCCGGTAGGTTTCACGGGTCAGAGTTAGAAAACTAATTTCCTTCTACCAAACATCGGTCTCATGAGGTTTCGGGCGAGTAGAGGATCTTTTGGTGCTTCGTTCAAAATTTTTAAACAGAAGCATTCACGTTTAGAGTACTCCCTCCATTTTTATTTACTCTGCATATTAGAGTTGACTGAAGTCAAATTTCATAAAGTTTGACCAAGTTTATAAAAAATTGTATAAACATTTGTCATAACAAATCTATATGATGTGAAAGTACATTCAATAATAAATCTAATTTTATTGATTTGTCATTGCTTATGTTACTATATTTTTTATAAACTTGGTCAAAGTTTATAAAGCTTGACTTTTACCAAAGCTAATATGCGGACTAAATAAAAACGGAGGGAGTACTCTTGAACTTTGAGGATTAACCTAAATAGACAACATTAAATTTTACCTTGTATGTTTGAAAATTTCATTAAATTGTGTGCTTCTTTTTGAAATTTTGACACTTGAAAATCCTATAACTACGATTATTTTGGAATGGAGGAGGTAAATTTGAATCTATTTTGTACACGACTATATATGCTATTATGTACAAAAGCAGAGCAAAGATTGGTGCCCCCATAATTTACGTATGATTTACAAATGCCATGATATCAAATTTAAATAATTGAATGGACTTCGTGTTGAATTCGAATTTTTTTAAACCACCTTAAGTTGAATTCCAATGTATGATAGTTCATCGCTAGCTATTTATAATGTTCATTGTGTAACTTTTGTATGTATAATCTTCTTTACACACATAACATGAACTATACTCACGTTTATATTCGATTGCTAAAGCGATGCATTGTCTGGAGTTCAAAATACTAACTCTATGGATCAATTATGTCGAATAACATAGACATGCTCAAATTTGATAGAATATAGATGTCTGATGGATCAATGACCGTTCCTTACGCGAATTGCAAATATCATGACCCCATCCTAATATTTGGATACAATTTATATTTTTAATCAATGTGTACATTAGTCTTTACGTGTAATTTCACTCTCCATAGGCCCCTCCTCACACACATGCTGACTTTCTCTCTCACACATACACGCACATGGTGTATATCCGTCGGTGGTCTCTCACACTCTCTCTCCCGAGGTGTCTCTCTCGATATAACCCTCCCTCACTCTCGTAACAATTTATGACTGTTTTCACTAACCTTTATAACAAGCACTCTTCCTCTCACAAGCATACACATGCACAATCCCCATCGATCCTTTCTATATAAATAGACCTGTCTATGTGTCTGCCGCACACACATTATCTTTAGGCCTGTCTCTCACGCATCATCTCCACCTCTCTTCCTAATTGACGATTATGATTCTAGCAGAGCATTCTTTAGGATGCCCCTTCAAGTTAGGTTGGATGAATAGTAATATCAGAGATAAGGGGTTACCTTAGTCCGAGGACCTAGGGTTACAAATCCTAGCCGGCTTTGTCAGTGGACACAAAGTCCTTCACGACTCTACTATCTTTATCTTGTATGACTAGTCCTCCATGGGTCTCCCTACATGCATCATGGACCGACAAATGTGGCATAGGACGAAACCGAACCAAGGGCCTCACCTCAGCCCACCGGACCTCACGCGGTGACACACCCTAAGCCCCCAAGTCTTGTTATCTTCTCACATCCACACATACCAACACAGACACCACACAGAATATTTTCTCCTCGTGCCTCTATCCCCTCCCCCTTGCATATACACACTCAAGGGCATCTCTTGCCGTGACATCCTATTAGTCTCTCTCTCTCTATATATATACATATACCTCTCTCATTTCTCGTGCTATCTCTCCCACATCCCCCCCACCGTCGGCCCCTCTATCCATTCCTCTCTCGAATACGTATACATACACATACCTCTCTAGGCCCTGCCAAATACATCAACTACACATTCACACATGTTACATCACATACCCCATAGATCTAAAAAGCCCTCTCTTCACGTTTATTTCACATACAACATTCCTTTTGAATAAAACCACACAAAGTGTGGCCAAAAATTTATTTCAGAATTTCTACATATATACAACATTACAAAGTTATATGAAGGAGTATGAACGTTAATTTGCATTAAATGGTGCCCCCGATGATATTTATTCCGCACTATGAATTTTTATATTTTTATACTATATATGAAGTTATTCATAATAAAGAGAAATGAAGAGCATCTCTCTCTCCATCGCATGCACCCACTCTACACCCCTTTCACATAGGCACACAAACTATCTCCAGGTCCTCTAAAAGTACGCCCCGAGCACATTCACGCATGTTTCATCTTCCTCTCGCGATATATACAATGACGATCATTGTATTTGAAGCGAAAGCACGATACGTACATTGGACTTCAGAATCAACTCATTACGGTCACCATTTATGTTTTGTGGTTATTACACAGTCACGGGCTCACCATACAGCTCTATATTTGCTAGAGACACGACTAGTTGACCAGTTAAACGCTCGAAGTGGCACCTATAGTGTTGCATCACATTAGCTCACTACCATTGGGCCAACCTGTCGGCGTGTATAAGAATGAAAACAAACGATAAAAAATATTGGACGGTCATTCGAAGTCATGACCGCAGGCACAGCGAACAAGGTGGCCTTGTATTGGTATGTTGAGTTGTATGTTTTAACACACATGAGCTAGTGTAGTGATTATACACACACGCATGCATGCACATGAACTACATGCACGCAACACTGACACGAACACACGAAGCCACGCATGCATGTAACACTCACACGAACACACGAAGCCACGCACGCACGCAACACTCACACGCACACGCGCACGCATGCATGCATACACCACACGACTAACACATGCTCTCACGCTCAAGTGCTGAACCTACACGTGGATGCACACACATTAGGCCCTGACAGACACATACACAACCAGGTGGTTCCCGTGCATGGGTTGGAGTCTTGTCGCGCCTACGTAAATTTGTGCTTATCTGACCTTTTTCCTATGCGAACTGACAGGTGGGACCCACAAGGAACGTGGTCAATTTAACTAGTCAACATAGTGCCACGCAGACTATTTGGCCGGTTAACAGAGTGCAATCCGATGCTAAACAATGAGCAAGTGACCGTATAGTCACCGCAAAACATATATAGGGACTGTAATGAGCGTATTCTGAAGTCCGGTGACCATATTACGCTTTTCGCTTGAAATACCTTGATCGCCCGTGTATTTATCTCTTCTCTTGCTCTCTCTCTCTGGAGCCGATTAGGCCAATGTGCCAGTGTCTAAATTGGCGCACGGAACCCCATTATTGTTGTATTGGTTTCGGAAGAGCGAACAAGCATTCAGATCTATTGTACAAACTGTAGATATGAGGTACAAATGCTGTGAAGACGAATAAAAATATTTGAATCCACTTTATGCCCAATTTCTCTTTGTAGGACCTCCAAAAGTACACATCTACACGTTCTCGCATGTTACATCTAACAACTATGCAATAAAGCACGACTACTACACTCTAACCCAATAAATCATATGTGTTTTTAGTTTTACTAGATCTCATATTGTTACTTAATTGTTCAGTTTGCATACATTAAAAGTTCCTTTGAAATGTATGGCTAGTATCATCTACGGTGCGGGAAAAATCCGGCCCTTGCCTGTTTAATCGGGTTTGTATCGATGGATCGTGCGAATCAGCAAAACTATAGTAGTACTATAGTACAAATAACAGTTCACTAGGCCGCCGTGTCGTGTACTCCTCCGTCGTAAGAGTGGAGCGCTCGCTTTCATAAATGTTCTTGTCCCTTTCGCTGACATGTGGGACATCAAGCAACCGGGTCCACGTGCCATACCGAAATATCAGTGCAGAGCAGCAGGGGTGAAGCTCCCCAGTCATGGCGCCGGTGTAGTAATTAGCAATGATGTGTCAAATCACAAAGCTGCACCTTTCCCACAGTTAAGTTGGAGGGACGAAGTAATAATCCTAAAAAGAAGTTGGAGGGACAAAGCAACCATCATTTCAATCATTGCTTAATCCGCTTCTCCCTCATCTTCTTCAAGTTAACCACGTGTTGCTTCTGTCGTTGTTCTACCTCATGTGGGACACGGATCGGGTTGGTAAACATTGGCACATGGGACTGCATGTTAGAAAACCACCAGGTCAACGTCCTCTAAAAATACGAAACTCCCCCGCCATCCGCGCGGCAAAATCACCTCCTTTTTACCAATCTTGATACTATATATTTTTTAGATCAATATAATCGAGATTTGTATAGATAGCACACAGGAGCAAAACCAAGTGGTATGGATAAGGGCATCCACAGTGTGTAGCCAAATGTGAAAATAGCTTTTGGCATCGATGGGAACCATTGTGGACGGTGCTGCCAGCCAAAAAGATGGAACCGAATATCCCTAATTGATTGATTCAAGGAATAGAAAAATCCAACCTCTGTCCTCTTTCTCCTGTGCTTGGACGCATGTACAGTATATAGCATAGAGTATACTCCCCTGTCCCTTCTATCACAAATCACAAAGTAGTGAAGCTTCAAATCACAAATCACGGACGAAGCAACCATCATTTCACTCTTTGCTGACTCCACTTCTCCATCCTCTTCTTCGAGAAACCACTTTACCGCACTAAGCTGGAAGGACGACGCTATTGTGTAGTACTAGTACATTTACGCGTCCTTTGGTTCAACGGACTTCCTGGATGCAAATAAGGTGGTTATGTCGGCTTGCAGGCGGCACTTGCGAACAACTTAACGTTATCTCCTCAATGATGTTCTCCGTCGAACGCACTTCGCCAAACCACAACGTTTGAGATATTGTCGACGTCACCGCAATTGGGAAGGAAGTCATTTCGCAAAAAAAATGGGAAGGAAGTCAAATAGTTACTACTTCCATTTTTTGTACACAAGGCCAGTATATCAAAATTACAATTTGCAGAAGGACAGTAACACTTTTGTCAAAAATTACAATAGGCGTGTTGGACCACTTCAGTGGCTTCTGTGTGTCGAATGATGGCTCCGCTGCTGTGATCTCACGCGCCCACTGCTTGAGCTGGCGGTGAGAGGTGTGCAGCGAGGCGCCACCGTCGACGCACATGGCCTTCGTAGCTTTGTGAAACTCGTGGTCGCCGGACTCGTCGTCCTCGTCATGATCATCGTCTTCCTACTTCTTGTCGCGGCCCCAGGCGGGACTCTCTTGCTGATTATCCTTGCCGCAGCGGCCTCCTTGGCTGCCACGCTTCTTGTCGGATCCTTTGACACCGTCCTGACCCTTCTCCTTATCCCGCCTCTCATACTCAGCTTTTTGCTTCTCAGCAAGCAGCTCGACTTGTCGGCAGTTCTGGAGGTCATGGCCCTTGGTGTGGTGGATCTTGCAATACTGCTTGTCAGAGCTTCCTGGCTTGTCGGCAGCCGCCAAGGCCTGGCAAGCACCACACATGGCAATTTCCTTGCCGGGGTCGCTTTCCTTGGCTTTCTTGGCAGTGTCGGTGTCGTCGGACCTCTCGATGGTGAGCACGGTCTTGCCCTTGCAATTTCTGTTGCAGCACCGACCCTTCTTCGTCTGGGCGGCAGTGTCTTCGTCTGTGGAGTCAGTTTCCGCACCGGCGTCCTTGTCGGGGTACTTCCTCCCCTCTTTAGCACGAGCGCACCTATCGGCCAGAACATAAAGTTCAGCTACATCCTTGACCTTGTTCATCGCCAGCTCTTCACACATCTTGCGGTTGCGCACATTCTAATGGAATGCGCTGATCACGGCGGTGGAATGAACATCTGGGATGTTGTACTGCACCCGGCTGAATCTCTGTATGTACTTGCGCATGCTTTCTCCTTCCTTCTAGGGGATGATATGCACGTCGCTTGCCTGGCCATGAGCTTGATGGCCTCCAGTGAAAGCGCCAACAAACTCATGGCACAAATCCGACCAAGAAGAAATGGAATCCGCCGGCAAGTGCATTAACCATGACATGACATTGGGCTTAAGTACCAACGGAAAGTAATTGGCAAGAACCTTGTCGTCACGGGCTCCAGCAGCTTGCATCGCGATGGTGTAGATGCTGAGGAATTCTGACGGGTGAGTCTTGCTGTTGTACTTCTCACCAACGTCGGGCTTGAACATGCGGTGGGAGGGTCACTGGAACTGCCGCAGCTCACAGGTAAAGGATGGGCAACCCACCTCATAGGGTAGGCCACCATAGCTTCCCGGTGCTGGGTGGTCCATAGTGGGCCCTGCCCACCTATCTAGCTGGTGGCGTGCATCACGCCGGCGTTCGATGGTGGTTCGAGCGTCTTCAAGGGCTCGCTCCCAAAGAACTTGGCACTGATCGCGGTGGGTCTGTGGGTCGGACGACGCTATGGAAATGTTATCACAAGCATCATCACGACGGATCGACACCCACGGTAACTGGTGTGGGGAAGGAGAGTGCACCGTGGCTGCATCACCTCCGGCCCTTCCACCACTGGCATGCGGTGGCTCGACGGAGCATCGGCCTACAGGCCCCGCTGGTCGCGGCTCATCTTCATTAGCGATGCCGATGAGGCTCCAGAAGGTGGCTCTCCACTCATCGAGCTTCTCCGTAGCACAAGGAAAGTCGAGGAGCAGCTGCGCGCGCGCCAAAGCTTCTGCTGGCGTGGGAGGAGGCGAAAGCTGCGTGGACTGTGACGCGCTCCGACTTCTAATCACGTTAGAAGGAGCTCTATCACGTCCTTGCGGATATACGCCATTTTCGCTAGCACCTCGGCGTGCATGCTGGCCTCCTCCGTCCTGCGAAAGATGCGCGGGACTCTTCCCACAGCGGCGCCCGGGGTCACCAGCGTGGTGACGCTGCTCATCGCGCACAATTTGGGAAGACCACGTCATGGGCGCCAGTCTAGGTGACTTGGAGGTCACTGCACCGCCGCCCCTGGAGGGCCCCACGCCGCCTGCGGGGGGGGGGGGCAAATCCGTCTTTGGATTTTGTGGTGCACAGCTCGTCGTCTTCCGCATGAACGACACCGCTCGCCAGACTTTGACAGCCAGAGCGATGTGAGTGTTCGCGGTCCGCGCCTTAGCTTCTGTCCGTGACCGCCCCACTACTCGCCAGCACTGGTACGGGCAGTCCGGATCCGGATGAATCGATCGTCGTCGTCGTCTTCCTCTTGGGAGTATACCTGGCCATGGGCCGGGCCGGGCCGGGATTGGGTCAGACCTTAAAAATCCAACAGCAGAAAACTAAGGCCCAGGCCCTACCATCGGGCCTACTTTTCAAGCCCAAGCCCGACCCATCTGGTAAAAAGCCCTGAAAAGCCCTTAGGGCTTAGAGCCGTGGGCCGGGCATCCTCCTTAAAATGTCAATATGCCAGGCCCAAGCCCGTCCAGGCCCCACTGGTGGGCTCAAAACTTAGGCCCAAGCCCGGCCCATGGGCAAGCCCATCAGGCCTAGGCCCTGGATTTTAGGGCCAGGCCTGGGTGGGCTGACAGGGCCGGGCCGGAGATGGCCAGGACTACTTGGGAGCCATGGCGACGAAGAACTTCTAGACTAGCTGCTAGACCGGATTTTCACAACTATGCCCCCTACCTGGCGCGCCAAAGATGTTAGTGGGAACGATACCTATGGGATCACTAGAATCCCTACTACGGTCGGCGGGCGCGGGTGTCGGTGTCAAAACCGGCAGATCTCGGGTAGGGGGTCCCGATCTGTGCGTCTTAGGCTGATGGTAACAGGAAGCAAGGGACACAATGTTTACCCAGGTTCGGGCCCTCTTGATGGAGGTAAAACCCTACTTCCTGCTTGATTAATATTGAAGATATGAGTAGTACAAGAGTAGATCTACCACGAGATCATAGAGGCTAAACCCTAGAAGCTAGCCTATGATGGTATGATTGTAATTGTGATCGACCTTCTAAGGACCATCCTCTCCGGTTTATATAGACATCGGAGAGGGCTAGGGTTTACATGGAGTCGGTTACAAGGAAGGAAATACAATATCCGGATCACCAAGCTTGTCTTCCATGCAAAGGAGAGTCCCATCCGGACACGGGACGGAGTCTTGAGTCTTGTATCTTCACGCACCAATAGTCCGGACGATGTGTATAGTCCGGCTGTCCGGATACCCCCTAATCCAGGACTCCCTCAGTAGCCCGTGAACCAGGCTTCAATGACGATGAGTCCGGCGCGCAGTCTTGTCTTCGGCATTGCAAGGCGGGTTCCTTCTTCTGAATACTCCAAAGTTATTATCGAACACGTGGACCGTGTCCGAATCTGCAAAAATGATCTTTACATACCACCGTAGAGAGAATGATACCTTAGCTGACAACTTTTTAGACGACGTGATATGTCATTATTTGAATTGTTTTCCCACAACCAGCCATAGCGCATATTGCGAGGCGGTTTCCTTGACACGTCTTGTCAAATCAGAGATCGTGTCCCCTTATCACGGGATTCTCATCAATACGGGTATGGATAATCCCACCGTGCCATCAATCGTGGCGCTTGGGAAGTAAGTGATACTCAACGGGCAAGTGGGGAGGCGCACCGCTTTCGTCGCCTCTATAAAGGGATAAAGGATCCCCATTTTCACCCACGCTCTCCTCCTCCTTTACTCCTCCTTGCTTCCTCCAGCTCCAGCGCCCTAGTCCAAGTCTTCTCCACACAGCTGAATATGTCCGGAGCAGGAGGCAAGTGGGTGGCTTCCACCGTGAAGGAGAAGCATATCACGAATCTTCGGGCGGCCGGATACTTGGCCGCGGACATAGTGCACCGGCTACCGGATGACGGGCAGGTCCCAAACCCAGGACCCCACGAGAGGGTCGTGTTTCTCGCCCACTTCATCCGTGGACTGGGATTTCCGCTTCATCCCTTCGTTCGCGGGCTCATGTTCTACTATGGGTTAGATTTCCATGATCTAGCCCCAAACTTCGTCCTCAACATCTCGGCGTCGATCGTCGTATGCGAGGCCTTCCTCCGCATCCAGCCTCACTTTGGCTTGTGGCTACATATATTCTGCGTGAAACCGAAGATTGTGAGCGGCCAACAAGCGGAGTGCGGAGGGGCCATGGTGGGTAAGATGCCTAACGTCACCTGGCTTAACGGCTCCTTCGCAGAGACCGTAAAAGGGTGGCAATCGGGGTGGTTGTACATCAATGAGTCGCGACACGCCAACTGGAAGGCGGCCCCCGAATTCCGATCTGGAACCCCCACGCGGCTCACCTCCTGGGGAAAGAAGGGCCTGGCCTGGGGTGAAACTACAGAGCTGACTGGACTTAAAAACTGTATCAAGAACATGAAGGACAAGAACATCAAGCTTGTCAACCTGATCCAGGTCTTGATCGTTCGCCTTATTCTTCAGTGCCAAAGGCGGGTGTTTAGTCTGTGGGAGTTCGTCCCGTCCGAACACCAGACGCTTCGAAAGCTCTATGGCATGAGGCACAAAGACGCGTGGAAGGTGATGTTCAAGTCCTCTGAAGTACCTCCTCCCATATCCGAGGACCGTGGACTTCATGCCGCACGGCTTCCTCGTCCGGTGAGTTTTCTGACTACCACCAGATTCAGTTTAATGTATTCTTGGGGAGTCTTAATTAATTGTGCATATTTGATCAGGATTATGTGGAGACAGTGGAGCGGATCGACTGTCCGGCTCTGCTGCCCGAAGGTCCAGCCAATGCTCTCCTGACGGAGATGCTAGTTCCGGCGCCCTGCAAGGCACCGGAGAAGAAGGCCGAGAAGAAGGCCCCGGGGACCAGGAATGGTCTTCGGCATAAAGTCGCACCGGAGGCCTCGTTCGAAGACGACGAGGCACACTCCTCCCCCGAAGGGGAAGAAGAAGAAGAGAAGGACGCCCCATTCGGAGAGGACGGGGGGCCTGAGCGGGCGGACCAGGGGGCCAGGAGAGGCCCCCGGCGCAAGGCCGTCATACCCTTGTTGTCTGATGACGATGAGGCAGATTCCTCCCGCGGAGGCGGAGGAAAACAAGAAGAGACTCTACCTCCCCGTACTGGGGGGAGAAAAAGAGGAAAGCCGCCCCGGAGGGGGAGGCTGGGGCGTCCAAGAAGGGAAAGGCGTCCCTTCCGGACTACTCCGCCACTGCCGCCAATAGCGAGGAGGGGTGGCTGCCCAGGAAGAAGCCCCTAGTGCGATCGTAAGTATCCGCACTCTATCGTAATTTGGCTGCATAGTTTTTTTATAACGCCGAACTTGTATATAGTCCGGCCAGGGTCCATCCCGAGGTGTCGTCTTCGGATGGGTCCTTGAGTGATTTAGCGATGAACTCGCTCCCGACGGCCACTACTCCTCAGCCTGTTGATGACACGGAGGTGTTGTCCCAAAGGCTCCCAGAGCAGGGGGAGGTGGCTCTGGAGGCGTCCCAAGGCGGCCTTCCAGACATCGGACACGCGGGGTTCAAGGTACCCATAGATCGTGTTGATGAGAGCCGCAGTAAGCCGGGCTCTCAGCCAAACACTGTTCCGGAACCTCCAGTGGTTCCAGACTCAGGCGGGCAGCCCCTCGTTAGGGAGGGCAAGCCGTCTGTGCCGAGGACTTCCACTACGCCCGAGGCATCGGATTGTCTGCTGGAAGCGCTTCGAGGCGCTTCCATGGATGAAGAGCACCGTACTCTTATGAGTGCAGTGATTCAGGAGGTCTTGTCCTCCTAGAGCGGACTAACCGAAGCCTGCACCAGCCTCCTGACAGGCTTTGAGGTAAGTAATAAAAATCTATGAAATTACCACCCAATAGGTAGTAGCCCCTGATACTCTGTTTGGTGTTCGGAAAGGAAAACCAAACGGAGGGTTAATCATAATCCGCAGGAGTCTAATAATAAGTGTGAATTTGAATAAGCAGGTTGTGCTGCTTGCTGCTGTGGCCCACACAGCCGAGATCGCCGGACTAAAACAGGACCTAGAGCAGGCGCAGGGAGAGCTCGACCTCACGAGGAGGCAGCTCGAAGAGGACAAAGGTGAGTGATTCCCCGCTCTCATATAATGAAGGATAGATAAAATTAGTTATTCTGACGACGAAGTGTCGTGATTTCGTAACAGGGGCCACCACCAAAGTGGCGTCTCTGAAGAAAGCATTGTCCGAGGCCGAAGACAAGGCGGCCTTGGAATGCAAGGAGCACGAAAAGCAAGATGCTAGAGTGGGCGAGGTATAGCAAGAGCTCTAGGAGCTCGGCGAGAAGTTCGAATCCGTGGAGCATGAGCTTAAGGTGAAAGAGGACGAGCTTGTAAAGGCCCTTGCTAGTATAAAAGACGCCAAGGCCGAAGCCGAGAAGGCACAACAGGAAATCTAGGAGGCTAAAAAGATAGCGGCGGGTAAGAAATTCTTTATGCAAAATAAGCATGTGGAGGAGGCGTTTCTTTTACTTACCCGAATTCGGAGCTCTCCAGGGGCATTCGCAGATCTGCCATGCAGCATATTGGATGCCGCGGAGTTCTGCCATGCCGAGGAGGGGAGCGCGACGGAGAAGCTGTTCCGGTCCCAGTATGCTGGGGCCGAACATCCAACACCTCTGAGTGACCAACTGAAGCAGTTGGTTGAACTCCATAGGGCGGCCGAAGTGTCTATGAAGGATTGCATAGTCTGGATGTGGCCCGGTGAGTCCCTGCCCACTAGCTACTTCTCTCTGATCAAGCGGATGGTGAATGCCTGTCTGCGGCTTGAGGTGATCAAATGATCCGTTTGCATTGAGGGTGCCCGCCGGGCCTTTGCCCGTGCGGAGGTGCATTGGGGCAAGCTGGATGCGGAGAAGTTGGTGAAGGACGGGCCGCCGGAGGGCAAGGCGCATCGCTATCCCGAGAAATATTATGAAGGCATTATGAAGGGCGCTCGTCTTGTGGCCGATGAATGTACCAAGGACACAATTTTAGAATGAATTCACTTCTGTCATGTTTGTAATATAAGGAAGAAAGTTACTTGCGCTATGTAGCGCTTTTTGATTTAAAATATTACCTTCTGTACGGCTGTTTATAAAATTCTGAAAGTAGGCCAGTCGTCGGCTTCCACCCCCATGCAACTAGTACTGGGTTGTTCATGGAAAACCCAGACACTCTTTATCCAAATACTTGGTCCCTAAAGGAGGTGTCTAGCGCAGCGAACAAGGCAATCAGACTATGCGGCTTTATAACTTTCACTTAGCCATAAAGTCTACAATTTTAAATTTCGGTGAAGCCCCTAGAGTTTGGAAGGCCGAACTGGGGCGCTATATACGCCTAAATCGGACGAGGCCGATTCCTCGTATAAAGCGGAGAAAATCTTTAAGGATTTTAAGACCTCTCGAACAGTGACCAGCTCTCGCCACATCATGCCCGTCAGCTTTCGGCTTTCTCTACTAAGGTGCTCGTCCAGAAGAACTAGGACACAATCGCAGTAGTTCTCCCTGCGCTACCTTAGCCGATATAACGGAATGTAAGGTACCAAAACAAGGGACCCGGCCTAACCCAAATGTAGACCCAAGACACGATTCGGAGCTGATGCATATAATGCTATAAGTTCGGGGTGTCGCACTGTTGAAAGTGTTTGGACTTTGCTTGCCGCATTGCGGGGCGCCATAAGAAGCCCCTGGCAAAATGAACGTACCAAAGTGTACGGATGCAATAGTAAATAAACATTTATAGAAAAAATGTGCAGATAGGAATAATAAGCTGACGCTATATAAGATTTCCCATTGATGAATAATACGTTTAAGCATATGTTTACAATGGGTGCGTTTAAGCAGAAGTAAATAGGACTATTTAACATGTCCTATCCAAGGGCGGGCTGCATGTAGGTATATAAAACAGGTATAACGATCATGAACAGATTCCACCTGGGTATTTCCTTTGATGCGCAAAGCCTGTTACCTCCTTGGTTTTCTCTCCTATGTAAGTCCGACAATCCGGATCTTCTAAAGAGGCTGCCCGAAAGCAATGTCCTGAAAGATAAAAAGGGGGGTTACAAAAGTATGTTGCGGTGATACCGCACTTGTTGACTTAGTCACTGCTGAGCCTCCGCCTGTGCCCATGGTATTTTGAGTGTGTTATTGTGTACGCGTGGCACGAATGCTGCTTTGATAGGGCTTGAGCGGAAGCCAGACTGCTAGTCGCGCTCTTGGCGCGCCTGGTGATCCTGTTGCGGGGTACTCCGGACTCACTTGACGGTGCTCGAGGTTGTCGTTGCCGGATTGGTGGTTTGTCAGAAGAGGCCGCATTGTACTTCTGCTGCGAGGGCTGCAGTATGCTCTTTTGTACGGAGAGAGCGGTCCATATTTCCGTTGACTGTTATGACCCCGCGTGGTCCTGGCGTGTTGAGCTTGAGGTATGTGTAGTGTGGTACCGCATTGAATCTAGCAAATGCGGTTTGTCCGAGCAGTGTGTGGTAACCCCTACGGAAAGGGACGATATCGAAGATTAACTCTTTGCTTCGGAAGTTATTCGGAGATCCGAAGACCACTTCCAAAGTTATAGAGCCCGTACAATGGGCCTCTACTCCATGTATTACACCTTTAAAGGTGGTTTTGGTGGGCTTGATCCTTGAAGGGTCGATTCCCATTTTGCGCACTGTGTCCTGGTAAAGCAGGTTCAGGCTGCTGCCTCTGTCCATAAGGACTCGTGTGAGGTGAAATCCGTCTATGATTGGGTCTAGAACCAATGCAGCTGAACCGCCGTGACAGATACTGATAGGGTGATCCCTACGATCAAGGTGATCGGACAAGCTGACCATGGGTTGAATTTGGGGACGACTGGCGCCATCACATAGACATCCCGCAGTGCTCGCTTTCGTTCCCTCTTGGGAATGTGAGTGGCGTAGATCATGTTGACCATTTCCACCTGGGGGGAAATTTCTTCTGTCCCCCCCGTGTTCGGACGCCGGGGCTCTTTGTCATCGTCGCTGTGCAGCCCCTTGTCCTTGTTTTCGTCATTTATTTTGCCAGCCTGTTTGAACACCCAGCAGTCTCTATTAGTGTGGTTGGCTGGCTTGTCTAGGGTGCCATGAATTTGGCACGGGCGCTCCAGTATGCGGTCCAGACTGGACGGTCCCTGGTCGTTTCGTTTGAACGGCTTCTTCCGCTGACCGAAGGTGGATCCGCTGAATCTGGCGTTGACTGCCGTGTCTTAGGTGTCGTCTCCGTTGTTCTATCGCTTGTGTCTATTGCGCCGTAGCTTGCCATTATTGTCACGGACGTCTGAAGTGCCAGAATGTGGTGCAGTGCTGCTGCGAGCCAACCAGCTGTCCTCGCCCACGCAAAAGCGGGTCATTAGTGTCGTGAGAGCTTCCACGGACTTGGGTTTCTCCTGGCCGAGGTGTCGGGCGAGCCACTCATCACGGATATTACTCTTAAAGGCCGCCAGGGCTTCAGCGTCCGGACAGTGAAATATTTGGTTCTCTTTAGTTAGGAACCGAGTCCAAAGTTTCCTGCCTGATTCTCCGGGCTGTTGAGTAATGTGGTTCAAGTCATCAGCGTCCGGTGGTCGCACATATCTGCCTTGGAGGTTGTCGAGGAATGCGTCTTCCAAGTTTTCCCAACTGCCAATGGAATTTGCGGGCAGGCTGTTTAGCCAGTGTCGGGCGGGTCCTTTGAGATTAAGGGGAAGATACTTGATGGCGTGTAGATCGTCTCCGCGGGCCATGTGGATATGGAGAAGGAAATCTTCAATCCATACTGCATGGTCTATTATGCCATCGTATGATTCGATGTTTACGGGTTTGAACCCTTCTAGGAATTCATGATCCATCACTTCATTGGTGAAGCAGAGGGGGTGTGCGGCGCCTCTGTGCCGGGCTATGTCGTGACGCAGTCCGACTAAGTCTGGCTGGTTGTGTTCGGCCCGGCCAGATTTACTTTTAGTGTATCCGGTATGATGGACATCGTCATGTGCTACCGCGCGCCCCCGTGATCCGTAGATCGATCTTGGTTGTCCTACGGTGTTATCCAATCTATCGCGCAGGTCCTAAGTATTACCATGGGCCATAGTAAACTGGCGCGGGGGTGCGGGCTGGTATTCGGGCTGATATGTCGTTTTATCCTGGCCTCAAGGTGGCCGGTCAGCCGTGTGGTGCTCGAGTCCATATTCCTCGGCTGCCAGGACTTCTGTCCATCTGTCTGTGGGCAGGTCTTGATCAGCTTGAAGCTGCTGCTGCTTCTTCTTCAGGCTCCTCGCAGTGGCAATAAGCCGGCGCTTGAAGCGCTCCTACTCCGCGGGGTCCTCAGTCACGCCGAACTCGTCGTCGCCGAGGCTAACCTCGTCTTCGGAGGGGGGCATGTAGTTGTCCTCCTCCGGATACCCGTCCGTCGCCTATTCATCTGGGCTGTCCTGCCCATCTTCCTGCTCGGCCTGCTCGAAGGCAGGCTGATCGGGGTTGTATTCATCTTCGGCACCGTCCGAATTGTTTTCGTCTCCGGTGCCGGTATTGCTGTGGCGGGGCTTGGAGTGGCGCTGGCGACGCTCATTCTTTGCTTTCTTCTTGGAGGGGTTATCCTCCATTTCCTCGTCGCCATTGGTTTCTTTCGGAGTGTCCACCATTTATATGTCATATGAAGAGGCGGCTGTCCACCGCCCCGTGGGTGGTGGTTCCTGTTCTTGTCCTACATCTTCGTCCAAACCGTTGATGTCTTCGGAGTCGAAATCAAGCACGTCGGTCAAATCATCGACCGTGGCTATAAAGTGGGTGGTGGGTGGGCAACGAATTCCTTCGTCGCTAGCTTCCCACTCGAGCCGGACATAGTTCGGCTGAGATCCTCCTGACAAAGAGAGAGACTTTAATGAATTTAGCATGTCGCCAAAGGGAGAGTGCTGGAAGATATCCGCAGCTGTAAACTCCATTACCGGAGCCCAGCCAGGCTCGGAGGGCTCGGGAGCACACGGACTAAAACCTTCACCCAGATATGAGTCCGAGGGTCCGGAATCACAGGCGTCCCTAGAGGTGAAGCCTGGGTTCGGCTCTACCGCTGATGAGTGTGCGGCTTGTGGGGCGGGGTCCATCCACCCATCCTTGGGCCATGCAGTCTGCTCCGGATTTAGGTCCGGTGCTACTGTAGGGGTGACATCCCGAGCATTGTTCGACAGCAGGTCTAGGCCGTGCTCATCGTGACTGTCCGGCGCTCCTGGCACAGGCCAGATTCCGTCGAAGATCAAGTGTCTGCGGATATCGGCCCTGTAGTTCAGGTTTACGAACCTGACTTGGTGGCCGGGGGCATAGCTGTTGATCTGCTCTAGATGGCTGAGTGAATTGGCCCGCAATGCGAAGCCGCCGAACACAAAGATCTGTCCAGGGAGAAAAGTCTCACCCTAGACCGTGTTATTGACGATTGAAGGCGCCATCAAGCCTCGAAGCAACGACACATAGGAACTCTCAATGAAAGCACCACTATCGGTGTCAAAACCGGCGGATCTAGGGTAGGGGGTCCCGATTTGTGCGTCTTAGGCTGATGGTAACAGGAAGCAAGGGACACAATGTTTACCCAGGTTCGGGCCCTCTCGATGGAGGTAAAACCCTACTTCCTGCCTGATTAATATTGAAGATATGAGTAGTACAAGAGTAGATCTACCACGAGATCGTAGAGACTAAACCCTAGAAGCTAGCCTATGATGGTATGATTGTAATTGTGATCGGCCTTCTAAAGACCATCCTCTCCGGTTTATATAGACAACGGAGAGGGCTACGGTTTACATGGAGTCCGTTACAAGGAAGGAAATACAATATACGAATCACCAAGCTTGTCTTCCACGCAAAGGAGAGTCCCATCCGGACACGGGACGGAGTCTTGAGTCTTGTATCTTCACGCACCAATATTCCGGACGATGTGTATAGTCCGGCTGTCCGGATACCCCCTAATCCAGGACTCCCTCAGCGGGGTTGTGGAAAGAGCTGGTCTAAGAGCCAGCACAAAGATTGTTTACCCAGGTTCGGGCCCCGAGGATGTGTAATACCCTAGTCCTGCTTTGGTGTATATTTGAGTGTTCTTGAGCTAGCTATGGTGTGTCACTTGCTCAAAAGAGCCGAATCCCCCTCCAGTACGCCTGGAGCCTCCTCTTATAGGAAAAACAGGGTGCCATAATGGCATATAGGAGGTGGAAAGTGCATACGGTGGCTGAGTCTATCCTCTGGCAGCGTCGGACAAACGCATTTAATGCGCTGTCGATGTTCCCTTCTTGTTGTTGCCACTTCGCCTTGCTGTGACACGCGTCCGTGCCAGCGCGGCGTGCAGTGCCATGTAGGCTGGCAGGCTGCTGAACTGGTGTGGTGGCAGGGTCTTCACGAAGATCTGCATGCCACCACGCAGGTGCTTGCTGAGTAGGTCTGGAGGCCGCATGTCGCCACGCAGGTGCTTGCCTCGCTGGTTGGGCTGACAGTTGCATGGGAACGGCGGTGGAGTCTTGGCGGGTGCGGCCCTGGCTGCAGCCCCACTGATGTCAGGCTCAATATGCGACCCTATCCTAAAGGAACTCGAAGGTCCCACCAAAGATAGAAGTGCATATTGGAGACGCTTTTGCAAGGTGGATATCATTACATCATACCATTACATAATAGTAGGGGATACATATAAGAGGCATATAATGCCACATGAATACAATAACATCATACATAAGAGCAACATCCGACTACGGATGAAACACAAACAGAAACTCAAATGACATCCACCCTACTAGCCCAGGCTGCCGACCTGGAACCTATCCCCTGATCGAAGAAGAGGCAGGAGAAGAACTCCAATACAAATAAACATCGCTCTCGCGTCATGATCATCGCATTACCTATACCTGCAACTGTTGTTGTAGTAATCTGTGAGCCACGAGGACTCAACAATCCCATAACCATGGGTATCAAGACTAGCAAAGCTTAAAGGGGTATGGAAAGGATAAGTGGTGAGGTTGTAGCAGTGACTAAGCATGATATGGTGGCTGTCTTATGAATACAAGAATAAGATGAGAAGCTACGCAAACGGTCACAAACTAGTAATAATCAAGAAGTGATCCTAAACTATTTACGTTCAAACATAACCCCACCGTGTTCTCTTCTCGACCCACTTGAAAAGAGACCTCACGGTTACGCACACAGTTGGTGTATTTTAATTCGAATCTAGTGTCAAGTTCTCTACAACCGGAAATTAAAAACTCCCATCTGCCACATGACAAACTCACGATCCGTGGAGACAATCCTCCATCATGGGACATCCAAACAGACTTGGGATCCTGGTGCACAAGACATTTCGACAATGATAAAACTAATCCAGCAAGACCTCTCGGCGTGCCGACACTAGCCGCGCGTATCTTGGCTCGGGCCACATCCGGATGAGCACATCGTATAGCAACTGAGACCCAAGTTTCCTTGGGGGAAGCCGCACACGACTCTAGTTTGGGACCAACACCATCAGCACCCCCCTGTATTATGTAGAATTACTCCTCGGGTAGCGCTAACTCCCTATGCATCAAATTTAATATCAAGTTTAGTTATTATGTTCGGCAAGTGATAAAACCAAAGTTGGGCCTTGCTGGAAGAGTCTTATTCAAAGCGAACTGACAAGAGGGGCCCATAAACCCACACCGTGTTAGGGACGCAAAATCAAGGAACATAACACCGGTATGACGGAAACTAGAGTGGCAAGAGTGGAACAAAATGCCAGGTATAAGGCCGAGCCTTCCACCCTTTGCTAAGTATATAGATGCATTAATTAAATAAGAGATATTGTGATATCCCAACATAATCATGTTCCAACATGGAGCAATCTTCAACTTCACCTGCAACTAGCAGCGCTATAAGAGGGGCTGAGCAAAAGCTGTAACATAGCCAGAAAACGGTTTGCTAGGAAGGGTGAAAACGGTTAGAGGCTAGCATGACAATTTGAGAGGCTACATAAACAAGTGGTAGGAAGCACGACATAGGGATAGCATCGAGACAACTAGCATAGCAATGATAGTAGTGAGATCCAAGGTACGGTCATCTTGCCTGAAATTCCGCTAGGAAGAAGAACGAGGTCCATGAAGAAGACGAATGGGCGTATGCTACCTCTTGAGCACTGCGTTATATTTCCCTGAAGAGGAGAGGATGATGCAGTAAAGTAGCGTAAGTATTTCCCTCAGTTTTTGAGAACCAAGGTATCAATCCAGTAGGAGATCACGCACAAGTCCCTCGTACCTACACAAAACGATAGCTACTCGCAATCAACGCGATTAGGGGTCGTCAATCCCTTCACGGTCACTTATGAGGGTGAGATCTGATAGAGATGATAAATAATATATTTTGGTATTTTTGATATAGAGATGCAAAGTAAAAAGTAAAAGGCAAAGTAAAAACAAAGCAAGTAAATAAAGTAATGGAGATTGATATGATGAGAATAGACCCCGGGGGCCATAGGTTTCACTAGTAGCTTCTCTCAAGAGCATAAGTATTCTACGGTGCGTGAACAAATTACTGTTGAGCAATTGATAGAAAAGCGAATAATTATGAGATTATCTAGGTATGATCATGTATATAGGCATCACGTCCAAGACAAGTAGATCGAAATGATTCTGCATCTACTACTATTACTCCACTCATCGACCGCTATCCAGCATGCATCTAGAGTATTAAGTAAAACAGAGTAACGCCTTAAGCAAGATGACATGATGTAGAGGGATAAATTCATGCAATATGATAAAAAAACATCTTGTTATCCTCGATGGCAACAATACAATGGGTGCCTTGCAACCCTTTCTGTCACTGGGTAAGGACACCGCAAGATTGAACCCAAAGCTAAACACTTCTCCCATTGCAAGAACTACCAATCTAGTTGGCCATACCAAACGGATAATTCAAAGAGACTTGTAAAGATAACTCAATCATACATAAAAGAATTCAGAGAAGAATCAAATATTGTTCATAGATAAGCTGGATCATAAACCCACAATTCATCGGTCTCAACAAACACACCACAAAAAGAAGATTACATCGAATAGATCTCCACAAGAGAGGGGGAGAACATTGTATTGAGATCCAAAAAGAGAGAAGAAGCTATCTAGCTACTAACTATGGACCCGAAGGTCTGAAGTAAACTACTCACACTTCATCGGAGAGGCTATGGTGTTGATGTAGAAGCCCTCCGTGGTAGATGCCCTCTCTGGCGGAGCTCCAGAACAGGCCCCACGATGGGATCTCGCGGATATAGAAGGTTTCGGTGGTGGAATTAGGTTTTTTGGATCCTCTTCTGATCTAACGGGGGTACGTAGGTATATATGGGAAGAAGGAGTACGTCGGTGGAGCAACAGGGGGCCCACGAGGCAGGGGGGCACGCCCTTCACCCTCGTGACGGCCTCTGGCACTTCTTGGAGTAGGGTCCAAGTCTCCTGGATCACGTTCGGTGAGGAAATCACGTTCCTGAAGGTTTTAGTCCGTTTGGACTCCGTTTGATATTTTGTTTCTTCAAAATACTGAAATAGGCAAAAAACAACAATTCTTGGTTGGGCCTCCGGTTAAAAGGTTAGTCCCAAAAATAATATAAAAGTGGAAAATAAAGCCCAATATAGTCCAAAACAGTAGACAAAGTAGCATGGAGTAATCAAAAATTATAGATACGTTGGAGACGTATCAAGCATCCCCAAGCTTAATTCCTGCTTGTCCTCAAGTAGGTAAATGATAAAAAAGAATTTTTGATGCGGAGTGATACTTTGGCATAATTTCAATGTAAATCTTCTTGATTGTGATATGAATATTCAGATCCGAAAGATTCAAGACAAAAGTTCATATTGACACAAAAATAATAATACTTCAAGCATACTAATCAGAGCAATCATGTCTTCTCAAAATAACATGGTAAAAGAAAGTTCATCCCTACAAAATCATATAGTTAGGCTATGCTTCATTTTTGTCACACAAAGATGTTCCCAACTTCTATACCCCCGATGACAAGCCAAACAATTGTTAAATACTTAAATAATCTCAAACTTTTTCAACCTTCACGCAATACATGAGCATGAGCCATGGATATAGCACTATGGGTGGAATAGAATATGATGATGGGGATTGTGTGGAGAAGACAAAAAAGGAGAAAGTCTCACATTGACGAGGATAATCAATGGGCTATGGAGATGCCCATCAATTGATGTCAACATGAGGAGTAGGGATTGCCATACAACGGATGCACTAGAGCTATGAATGCTCAAGAAAATAAAACTAGTGGGTGTGCATCCAACTTGCTTGCTCATGAAGACCTATGGCATTTGAGGAAGCCCATCGTAGGAATATACAAGCCAAGTTCTATAATGAAAGATTCCCACTAGTATATAAAAACAACAACTTATGAGACTCACTACATGAGAAACAAGGTGCTACTTTGAAGCACAATATATGAGACTCACTACATGAAGAACAAGGTGCTACTTTGAAGCACAAGTGTGGAAAAAGAGATAGTAGCATTGCCCATTTTTCTTTTCTATTTTTTTCTTTTTTTGGGCCTTTTTTTTCTTTTGGCCTTTCTTCTTTTTTTCTCTTTTTTTTCTTTTTTTTTCTTTTGGGCAATGCTCTAATAATGATGATCATCACACTTCTATTGGTTACAACATAAGGATTACAACTCGAAACTTAGAACAAGATATGACTCTATATGAATGCCTCCGACGGTGTACGGGATGGTGCAATGAATCAAGAGCGACATTTATAAAAAATAATGCAATGGTGGCCTTGCCACAAATACGATGTCAACTACATGATCATGCAATGGCAATATGACAAAAGTAATGTATGTCATGATGATGATGGTGGAAGTTGCATGGAAATATATCTCGGAATGGCTATGGAAATGCCATAATAGGTTGGTATGGTGGCTATTTTGAGGAAGATATAAGGAGGTTTATGTGTGATAGAGCGTATCGTATCACGGGGTTTGGATGCACTGGTGAAGTTTGCGCCAACTCTCAAGGTGAGAAAGGGCAATGCACGGTACCGAAGAGGCTAGCAAAGGCGGAAAGGTGAGAGTGCGTATAATCCATGGACTCAACATTAGTCAGAAGAAATCATATACTTATTGCAAAGATTTAGAAGTCATCAAAAATGAAGTACTACGTGCATGCTCCTAGGGGGATAGATTAGTAGGAAAAGACCATTGCTCGTCCCAGACCGCCACTCATAAGGATGCACAAGCCAGGTACACTTCATGCTTCAAATTTGTTACACAACTTTAACCATACGTGCATGCTACGGGACTTGCAAACTTCAACACAAGCATTTCTAAAATTCATAATCACCAAACTAGCACGACCTTGATATTATCACCTCCATATCTCAAAACAATTATCAAGCATCAAACTTATCTTAGTACTCAACGCACTCAAAAGAAAGTTTCACATATCTTGAATACCAAGTATATTAACATTTAAGCAATTACCATGCTATTAACGACTCTCAAAATAATCTAAGTGAAGCATGAGATATCAATAGTTTCTTTAAAACAAATCCACCACCGTGCTCTAAAAGATCTAAGTGAAGCACTAGAGCAAAAATTATTACGCTCAAAAGATATAAGTGAAGCACAATGAGCAAAACTATCAAGCTCAAAAGATATAAGCGAAGCACAATGAGTATTCTAGCAAATTCTAAATCATGTATGACTCTCTCGAAAGGTGTGTACAGAAAGGATGATTGTGGCAAACTAACAAGCAAAGACACAAATAATAAAGACGCTCCAAGCAAAACACATATCATGTGGTGAATAAAAATATAGCTCCAAGTAAATTACCGATGGAAGTAGACGAAAGAGGGGATGCCTTCCGGGGCATCCCCAAGATTTGACTTTTTGGTGTCCTTGGATTATCTTGGGGGTGCCATGGGCATCCCCAAGCTTAGGCTCTTGCCACTCTTTGTTCCATAATCCATCAAAAGAATTCACCCAAAACTTGAAAACTTCACAACACAAAACTCAATAGAAATCTCGTGAGCTCCGTTAGTGAAAGAAAACAAAAGACTATTTCAAGGTACTGTAATGAACTCATAATTTATTTATATAGGTGTTAAACCTACTGTATTCCAACTTACTTATGGTTTATAAACTAATTTATTAGCCATAGATGCATTGAAATAAGCAAACAACACACGAAAAACAGAATCTGTAAAAAACAGGACAGTCTGTAGAAATCTGTAACTAACGCAAACTTCTGGAACTCTAAAAATTCTACCAAAATAGGAAGTACTAGACAATTTGTTTGTTGATCAGCAGCAAAACGAATCAATGCAAAATCACGTTCCTATGATTTACTGAATTTTTTCTCGTGAGCCCAAAGTTTCTGTTTTTCAGCAGAATCAAATCAACTATTATCATAGCTTATCCTATAGGTTCTACTTGGCACAAACACTAATTAAAACATAAAACCACATCTAAACAGAAAGTAGAAACAAAATTTAACACTAAACAGGAACAAAAACAAAGAACACAAAATAAAATTGGGTTGCCTCCCAACAAGCGCTATCGTTTAACGCCCCTAGCTAGGCATAAAAGCGAAGATAGATCTAGGTTTTGCCATCTTTGATAGGCAATTCCTCAATGAGGCATCTACCTCCTTCATAATTTTCTTTCTTTCTAGTAATTGTCCAATTTTCAGGCAAAAGATCGAAATATTCATTCATAGCAAAAGGTTCCTTAATGATAGTAAAAAGATTGGGATGAACACTTATAGATTTAAGATCCGCGGTTTCCTTACTAGATAATTCACCCTTATTCTTAGGAACATACATTAGCTTAGTATTTTTAGTAGAAGAACTTGGAGTGTTTTGTATGGAAGAAAAAGCGGTTCCCAAGTTGGTAATGATACCCTCAAGTTTATCGATTCTTCTGGAATCTAGATTTATTTTCTCATTAACTATGGGTTCTTTTTCTTTAATATTCTTCAAAGTCATTCCTACCTTAGATCCATATTGGGTAATTTGATTGTGGATCTTTTTAACAAGATCTCCAATTGATTCAATGGTAGCAACTTTATTCTCAATAATTTCAAGTCTTTGCATAACATGCTCCAAAGTTAACGCAGTTCCATTAATCAAAAGAGGTGGGGTGCCAAATAAATCTATTAAAGCATTTTAGGAATAAAAAGTATGGCTACCCAAGAAATTCCGTCCAGTAATGGTATCAAGGATATATCTATACCAAGGATTAGCACCTACGTAAAAATTACGAAGAAGAACTGAAGTAGATTGCTTCCTGGTAGATCTATTTTGAGCATTGCAAATTCTATACCAAGCGTCTTTCAGATTTTTCTCCCTCCCTTTGTTTAAAATTTAGAACTTCATTCTCGGGTGATAACGGAGAAGATAAAGAATTAGACATGATGACAAGCAAGCAAGCACACGGACAAACAAAAGGGCAAGTGAAGAAGGCAAAAGATAAAGAGAGGAGGAGATTGGGAAAGAGAGGGCGAATAAAACGGCAAGGGTGAAGTGGGGGAGAGGAAAAAGAGAGGCAAATAATGTAATGCGAGAGATAGGGATTGTGATGGGTACTTGGTATGGTTGACTTTTGCGCAAACTCCCCGGCAATGGCGCCAGAAATTCTTCTTGCTACCTCTTGAGCACTGCGTTGGATTTCCCCGAAGAGGAGAGGATGATGCAGTAAAGTAGCGTAAGTATTCCCTCGGTTTTTGAGAACCAAGGTATCAATCTAGTAGGAGATCACACACAAGTCCCTCGTACCTACACAAAATGATAGCTACTCGCAACCAACGTGATTAGGGGTTGTCAATCCCTTCACGGTCACTTACGAGGGTGAGATCTGATAGAGATGATAAATAATATTTTTGGTATTTTTGATATAGAGATGCAAAGTAAAAAGTAAAAGGCAAAGTAAAAACAAAGCAAGTAAATAAAGTAATGGAGATTGATATGATGAGAATAGACCTGGGGGCCATAGGTTTCACTAGTGGCTTCTCTCAAGAGCATAAGTATTCTACGGTGGGTGAACAAATTACTGTTGAGCAATTGATAGAAAAGCGAATAATTATGAGATTATCTAGGTATGATCATGTATATAGGCATCACGTCCAAGACAAGTAGATCGAAACGATTCTGCATCTACTACTATTACTCCACTCATCGACTGCTATCCAGCATGCATATAGAGTATTAAGTAAAACAGAGTAACGCCTTAAGAAAGATGACATGATGTAGAGGGATAAATTCATGCAATATGATTAAAAAAACCATCTTGTTATCCTCGATGGCAACAATACAATACGTGCCTTGCAACCCTTTCTGTCACTGGGTAAGGACACCGCAAGATTGAACCCAAAGCTAAACACTTCTCCCATTGCAGGAACTACCAATCTAGTTGGCCAAACCAAATGGATAATTCGAAGATACTTGTAAAGATAACTCAATCATACATAAAAGAATTCAGAGAAGAATCAAATATTGTTCATAGATAAGCTGGACCATAAACCCACAATTCATCGGTCTCAACAAACACACCGCAAAAAGAAGATTACATCGAATAGATCTCCACAAGAGAGGGGGAGAACATTGTATTGAGATCCAAAAAGACAGAAGAAGCCATCTAGCTACTAACTATGGACCCGAAGGTCTGAAGTAAACTACTCACACTTCATCGGAGAGGCTATGGTGTTGATGTAGAAGCCCTCCATGGTAGATGCCCTCTCCGGTGGAGCTCCGGAACAGGCACCAAGATGGGATCTCGCGGATACAGAAGGTTGCAGCGGTGGAATTAGGTTTTTTGGCTCCTCTTCTAATCTGACGGGGGTACGTAGGTATATATAGGAGGAAGGAGTACATCGGTGGAGCAATAGGGGGCCCACGAGGCAGGGGGGCACGCCCAGGGGGGCGTGCCCTCCACCCTCGTGACCGCCTCTGGCACTTCTTGGAGTAGGGTCCAAGTCTCCTGGATCACATTCGGTGAGGAAATCACGTTCCCGAAGGTTTTATTCCGTTTGGACTCCGTTTGATATTCTGTTTCTTCGAAATACTAAAATAGGCAAAAACAATAATTCTGGGCTGGGCCTCCGGTTAATAGGTTAGTCCCAAAAATAATATAAAAGTGGAAAATAAAGCCCAATATAGTCCAAAACAGTAGACAAAGTAGCATGGAGTAATCAAAAATTATAGATGCGTTGGAGACGTATCAGCGTAGTGAAACGAATCCTCACAATCGCAACGTAACCGTAACTATCGAGAAGAAGCACAACCAGAAAGAAGCTAACAACATGGTAAATAACCAAGCATAAACATGGCATGATACACAACCAAGTATGATGCATGTCTGGTTTAAATAGGCATGGCATGGCAAAGTGCAACAAACAATACTACAAAATAAGTGGAGCTCGATATGCAACGAGTTGCATATTGATGAAACACCACATTCATTTATTTAGTTCGCTCTTGTTTATGAACAAGACAAGATTAAATGTTGGTTATCATGACAAGAGGTGAAACTTAAGTAAACTACACATTTAGGCATTTTAAATGAGGCCGGAATGACAAACAACAATTCCGGAAAATCCCCATGTGCATATTTAACAATCTGATTCAAACCACAATTTTGAACATCTTAAATGTTGTCATCATGATGCGGATGACATGCACAAGTTTTTTGCAATTTTAAGAAAATGTTGGCATGAGCATGATAAGGAGCATTTGGTCACCATGGCGAAACTAAAAGGGTGCGACGGCAACGACAACGGAAATGGTGCCACGGCAACATTCCGATGATCCGACTACTCATTGAGATACCGCTGCAAATAGAAAGTGTGCAGAGGTGCAGAACATGCAAAATATGGTGGGGTGATCCGGTCACCGGGTTCCCACGGGTCAACGGTAAGGCAAACGAGGAGGAACGTGCAATGACAACTCGGACACGGTGCAAACACGAGCGTCTCACACAACACACATGTATTCGCCACGGGCGTCGTCTCGGGGTTATACCTTCGAAGCGTGCGTTTTTGGAGCGGATCGAGTTCATAGTGGAAGTAGGGGTTCACGAGTCGAAGAGGAAGTAGTCGTTCATGTCCCGTAGATGTTCGGGGTCGTAGTGAAGAACTAGACATCCACGGGGTCTTCGAGGGTCGACGGTAGTCATACACGATCGCAGTTGAACTTGTAGGGCCGACAATGTCGTGGTACTTGGTGCAATGCACGGGGTGGTAGTCCAACAATTGTCGGAAAGGGACTTGATGCATCAAAAGTCTTCGGTGCCACGGTACTAGTCGGGTCATCATGTAGACGTACTTCCGAAGAGGAACTTGGCACATCCAAAATGAGCAAGGCAAAAGCCCTCGTTCAGCGGTGCTCGAACTTGACGAAATCCACGAATGGGTCTTGGCGTATCCTGGTGTTGGAGAGGTCTCCAAAAAGAACTTGGCGTCCACGGGGACATGGAGCAGCAGTCTTGGCATTGAGCAGGGGTCGAAGGCCAACGAGGGACGAAGTGGACGGTGTTGTTGCATGCCAGGAGGCAAAGCAAGGCGATGACGAGATCAAGGCGGCGCTGGGAGGACGGTGATGAGGTGGACCACGCCGGCGGAGCAGGAGGATTGCCGGGGTGCCCGGGGCAGCGAGGGTCGCCGGAGGCGGGGAAGTGGGGTCGCGACGAGTACGACTCGGGGAGGCGCGAAGGCAGGGGCGCGGACGAAGCAGCAGCGGGCAAAGGCGGGCATGGGAGGTGCCCTTGTGTGCACCCGCGGCGTCAAGCATGGGAGGAGAGGCAAGGCCGCGATGAAGCAGTGGACGGGGTCCTGCGACGTGCGGCTCTCGCCGCTCGATGTAGGGGCGCGGCATTGACCGATGCAGGTCGTGACGACGACATAGGCGCGGGACTTGGCGTGCGGCAGCGGCTGGACATGGCAGCAGGGCGGCGGGACATGGCAGTAGGGCGGCGGGATCGGACAAAGGAGCACGAGCAGGAGGGGATCGGGACGAGGGCACAGCGCGTGTGTGCAGTGGCGGCGCTAGAGGGAGAGAAGTGGGATCGAGGAGGCTGGCTAGGGTTAGGTTAAGGAGAGGCTGACTGGGCCTAGGAGAGGTGGGCCGGCGCTGGAGTTGGGCCTAGTTAGGCCTGCTGGGCTATGCTCTCTCTCCCTCACTCCTCTTTTATTTCTGAAACAGAAAATAGCAAAGAAGAGTGGGAGAGAAGAAAGGGGGGAGACGGAATTTGGGGAAGGGGTTAATTTTCTTGGACTCACAAAAATATGCACGGTCCATGAAAATAGGAGTGGGCATGATTGAAGTTTAAATTCAAACTCTTTGAATTTAATTCAAATAGTTTGAAGTAGAACAAGGTTTTAGAAGTGTCCAAAAATGTTGAGAATTTAGGAAGAGCCTCGATAAAAGGGAAAAGAATTGTTGGAGAAGTTTGGAGGTGAAACTTGAAGCAGAAGAGGCATGGAATTAAATTTCAAGTGTGTTATTGTGATTCGAAAGTTAATGGAATATTTTAATATAGCTCCCTGATAATAGTAGGAGACTTTGAACATGTTTTAAAGAGAAATCACCATGTGCATTTCCCTCAATTTAAATGGATCAGAGATCCATGCAATTTATTTAGCCGAGTTTTAAAAAGGGGTGCAAGATGACATGATGCAATGCACATGATGCAAAGATGAATGCAACGAACCAACCAAATCACATGACGAATCTCAGAAACCATGGAAGTCATCTGGAGCGCCGGTCTTGGGGCGTCACAACTCTCCTCCACTTAAAAGAGATCTCGACCCGAGATCTAAGGATGACACCATGGAGAAACAGAAGAGGAAGATGTAAAACAAAGTTACTTCTTTGACAAATGAGTGAAACTGATGAACCTTGAGAGGTTGAAAATTTGAAAGAAAGAACACAACAGAGTTGAACGAAGTTGAAAACACTCCGTTAGAAAAGAGGAACAAAGAACATTGCGAAAAACCTTGTCGGTTGAAAGACATGAAACAAGACCTTAATGAACCAAAAGAATATGAAAGCACATCGGTATAACGAAATAGCCAAGGAACAAGAATGACATAATTTGGATAGCACTCCGGTAGAAAAGAGAAAGGAAAACTTGATAAGATGAATAGAACTTGAAAGGAGAACACCACACTCTGGTTAAAAGGATAAGCAAGAACATGATCTTTGATAAAACGAGATGATGGTCGAAGAGAACAACATCACAATGCCTCTGGAACAAATGTAGGAATGGAATCAAAAGAAAAGAGAAGAGAACAACATGTTCTACCTGAAATGAAATTAAGAGGGCATCCTTAAAAAGAAGGATTGAACAGAGTTGTTTAAGAATCAACAATCAAATGATATACTCCTCGTGGGCTTATGAAAGCATCTCAAAACTAGAGGTGAGATTCTGCCACTAACGGGAACAATTGCTTGCTTGAGATCAACGAAGAGATGAAAACTTCTTCCACGAAGATGATAAAGAGATAACCTGGATCATTGATAAGCACCACAAATTGCAACATTCCTTAGGGAAGGCTTTAGGTGAAACCTATATCACGATAACTCCAACAAAGAAATTATCATGGGTTGAAACAACTCATGAAAGAAGAGAAAATGATGGTTTTACGATATCTCATTCCTGAAAAGTTGTGAATCGTGAAACACGAAGGGAAATTGTCAAGAGTGACATAACGCCACGTCAAAAGATAAGATAGAAGGAATTGTACTTAGAAATGCAAGATGAAGAATGCTTGAACTCCTCCAACAAGATTCTTCAAGAACACTTCGAGGATGAATTAAATCATGATGAACCACCATGAATAACTCCAGTAATAAAAGGATGAGAAGTGAATGATGAAAAGAATAAGATTGAAGCCTTGCAATGATTTAGATAGAGCTTCGTGATGAGACATCCAAGAAAACTTGGAACTCCGGAAAATAAAGGTGAGCAACTTGAATCGAGAATTGATACCATGAATGAAATCCAGAAAGAATTGAATCACCTCGACGAAACAAGAATAAGATTTACTGTATGTTTATCCTTCATCAACTAAAATTGATGAAAAGCAACGGATTTAGCATACTACTTATTCTCGTTGAAAAGGATTAAGGAGGGATATAGCGCAAACTTGAAGAAGGTCTTCAACGAACCACCGGTAGGATTTGGGAAAAATGAATGAATTGATATGAACACAAAGGAAGAGGAATGTCGAATGAACCACCGTATGATCTTGAAAATGAATGAAGCAAAGAGAACGAAACGCAGGAAGAATTGGAAAACAAACAAATATACTTGAGGGAATTAAGATGCAAAAGAACGATGAGATCATGAACTGATTAAAGAATGCTCGAAGCACCGATACAAATATGGGAACGAACAAAGCTGAAAACTTGGAACGAAGAAATCTTCTGAAATTATGGTCTCCGGATGATCGAAACGGAAAACAACTCATGGAATACTCCTGATGGGTAAGAAAATAATCGCACGATTGGAAACAATTGAGAGGATAACATCGAGCTAGCGCCGTGAATCTCTGAGACAACGGACAAGATTTGGAGGAAAACTCTTCTTCGGTCTTCAAATCAGAGAATGACGATGAGAAACACCACCATGAATTGTTGAGGCACTCCGGAATGAAGAATAGAAAGGTTTAACCAACGATGAAAAGAATTTGCAAGATCTTGGAGAAAGACATATGACTGATGATAATTCATTCTGACGTCAACTTTGAAAAAGAATTAGAGAATAGCTCCGGAAAAAATTAGAAGAGTGAGATAAGATCCTGGGAAAAGACATGTGGGTTAGGGCCCACTCAAGAGAAACACCATTGAAATGATTTTAAAGAGAGATTGCACCAGTTGAATTAAATGACATGAATGAGATAATAATCTCCAAATAGCTTGAACGGATTAAGAATGGAAACATGAATCTTCTGAGGTATATTCAGCACTACGGACATGAATAGACAAAGGTAAACGACTAAGAGGTCCACCGGCATGAGAAAGCATTTGAAAGGAGGGAAGAGACATGATGAACACCGAAAGCTTGAAATTAATCCGCCGAAGAAGAAAACAAGTGAAGAATGACGAACTTGAAGCTCCCTTAGCATCTTCATAAGAAACACCGGGTAAAAACATTAAAGGAAAAGAATGAAGAGACTTCACTCAATAAAATGGATACTTGATTAAGGATATATGAGTCCCTGAAGAAAAGGGTGGGAGGGCGGGAAAAACAAAGGCAACTTGGGACAGGTGGAACAAACACCATTGAGAAATCTTAGAATTGATCTTGCGGATGGGGAGAATGATGGAATCATCTCGAATAGAAGCACACCGGTTGGAGATAGAATTGGGATGAGAATCTCGATCAATAAGAAGGATTGGTATTCACATAGGAATATGAGAACACCACTTAGGAAAAGGTACGGAATCAACACTTGACATTGAAGCAACTCGAATACCACAACTCAAAATCAAAACAACGGATTGGCTTGTAGAATAAGTCGAAAACAAACATATGATAGAGATTCTGCCCAAAGTGTTAGCGATGAGGCCCCATGGGCACGACGTATAGCGGACATCATGAATGAAAAACAAGACATCCCCGAATCAGCATAGCCAAGGATTCTTTAAGACGCCTTGCAACCACTGTAAATCGACCATGAAAAGTGAACCACTAGACGTTGGACCCCAATCTCACATCATGCATCTGTCGAAAAGATATCCTAGGTAACTACTTGAATTCCCACCTATGAACTCCAGAAATTCTCTGGTTATGCAATCTGGTGTTGGGGATAAAGGGAGGCACAATATATATCATACAACTAACGAGCCCTACGCTCCAACTGTATCCATCTGTCAATACATAACCAAGAAAACTCCAGAAATCGTGTACCTCGACCTTCAAAAAGCATATGATATATGAGCTATGGCAATACTCCCGAACTCCCTCCCTAGTACTGGGTAGCATCGAGGTTATCTCACCACTAACTGCATATAAGAGATTTGCAATGTCGGCAAGCTCAGGTATACCGGAACTGCAACGATAAAATTGTGACGACAACACCTCAGAGCTCAACTCCCCGGTACACTGCCACAACCCCTAAATGTCAGGAGGCACCAAGAACAATGTTCTCGTCACAACAATATCAGAACGATCCCAAGATACCCTCGTGATCCTAATTTTTTTAGTGAAAATGAGGAGAGGAAAGTCAAAACATCTACGTCGGAAGTCCTCACCAGAGCGACGAAGGGGGCTGAGGAGTAAAAAGAATCCTACTCTCCGATATATATAATCCTAAGACTCAAAATAGTATTCTTCTAGACTCAACAATGGCCAACTACAAACAATCAAGGGGGCTCCTATGGTCGGTCGAGGCTCTGATACCAACTTGTCACGCCCAATATGCGACCCTATCCTAAAGGAACTCGAAGGTCCCACCAAGGATAGAAGCGCATATTGGAGACGCTTTTGCAAGGTGGATATCATTACATCGTACCATTACATAATAGTTGGGGATACATACAAGAGGTATACAATGCCACATGAATACAATAACATCATACATAAGAGCAACATCCGACTACGAATGAAACACAAACAGAAACTCAAATGACATCCACCTTACTAGCCCAGGCTACCGACCTAGAACCTATCCCGTGATTGAAGAAGAAGAAGGAGAAGAACTCAAAAACAAATAAACATCGCTCTCGCGTCATGATCATCACATTACCTATACCTGCAACTATTGTTGTAGTAATCTGTGAGCCACGAGGACTCAGCAATCCCATAACCATGGGTATCAAGACTAGCAAAGCTTAAAGGGGTATGGAAAGGATAAGTGATGAGGTTGCAGCAGCGACTAAGCATGATATGGTGGCTAACTTACGAATACAAGAATAAGATGAGAAGCTACGCAAATGGTCGCAAACTAGTATTGATCAAGAAGTGATCCTAAACTAATTACATTCAAACATAACCCCACCATGTTCTCTTCTCGACCCACTCGAAAAGAGACCGTCATGGTTACGCACACGGTTGGTGTATTTTAATTCGAATCTGGTGTCAAGTTCTCTACAACCGGACATTAAAAATTCCAATCTGCCACATAACCACGGGCACGGCTTTCG
Source organism: Triticum dicoccoides (assembly GCF_002162155.2). Taxonomy (NCBI): domain Eukaryota; kingdom Viridiplantae; phylum Streptophyta; class Magnoliopsida; order Poales; family Poaceae; genus Triticum; species Triticum dicoccoides. The sequence goes on along the minus strand of NC_041393.1, from coordinate 301,752,123 downwards.
AAAGATTGAACCCTGCAGGGGTGTCCCAACTTAGCCCATGACAAGCTCACAATCCGTGGAGACAATCCTCCATCGCGGGACATCTGATCAGACTCGGGATCCCGGTGCACAAGACATTTCGACAATGGTAACACTAATCCTGCAAGACCTCCCGGCGTGCCGACACCCTGATAGTAGCTGCACGTATCTCGTCTCAGGCCACGTCCGGATGAGCACATCGTACAACAACTAAGACCCAAGTTTCCCCGGGGTAAGCCGCACACAACTCTAGTTTGGGACCAACACCATCAGCACTGCCCCCCTGTATTATGTAGAATTACTCCTAGGGTAGCGCTAACTCCCTATGTGTCAGATTTAATATCAAGTTTAGTTATTATGTTAGGCAAATGGTAAAACCAAAGTTGGGCCTTGCTGGAAGAGTTTTATTCAAAGCAAACTGTCAAGAGCGTCCCATAAACCCACACCGTGTTAGGGACGCAAAATCAAGGAACATAACACCGGTATGACGGAAACTAGGGTGGCAAGAGTGGAACAAAACACCAGGCATAAGGCCGAGCCTTCCACCATTTGCCAAGTATATAGATGCATTAATTAAATAATAGATATTGTGATATCCCAACATAATCCTGTTCCAACATGGAGCAATCTTCAACTTCACCTGCAACTAGCAGCGCTATAAGAGGGGCTGAGAAAAAGCGGTTACATAGCCAGACAACGGTTTGCTAGGAAGGGTGAAAGAGGTTAGAGGCTGACATGGCAATTTGGGAGGCTTGATAAACAAGTGGTAGGAAGCACGACATAGCGATAGAATCGAGAAAAATAGCATAGCAATGATAGTAGTGACATCCAGGATACAGTCATCTTGCATGAAAACCCGCTAGGAAGAAGAACAAGGTCCATGAAGAAGACGAATGGGCATAGTCGAACGAATCCTCACAATCGCAACGTAACCGGAACTATCGAGAAGAAGCACAACCGGAAAGAAGCAAACAACATGGCAAACAACCAAGCATAAACATGGCATGATGCAAAACCAGGTATGATGCATGTCTAGTTTAAATAGCCATGGCATGGCAAAGTGCAACAAACAATACTACAAAATAAGTGGAGCTCGATATGCAACGAGTTGCATATTGACGAAACACCACATTCATTTATTTAGTTCGCTCTTGTTTATGAACAAGACAAGACTAAATGTTGGTTAACATGGCAAGAGGTGAAACTTAAGTAAACTACACATTTAGGCATTTTAAATGAGGCCGGAATGACAAAAAACAATTCCGGAAAATCCCCATGTGCATATTTAACAATTTGATTCAAACAACAATTTTGAACATCTTAAATGTTGTTATCATGATGCGGATGACATGCACAAGTTTTTATGCAATTTTAAGAAAATGTTGACATGAGCATGATAAGGAGCATTTGGTCACCATGGCGGAACGAAAGGGGTGCCACGGCAATGACAACGGAAATGGTGCCACGGCAACATTCTGATGATCCGACTACTCATTGAGATACCGGTGCGAATAGCAATTGTGTAGAGGTGAAGAACATGCAAAAGATGGTGGGGTGATCCAGTTACCGGGTTCCCACGGGTCGACGGCAAGGAAAACGAGGAGGAACGTGCTATGACAACTCGGACAGGGTGCAAACACGAGCGTCTCATAAAACACACACGTATTCGTTCACATACGTCGTCTCGGGGTTATACCTTCGAAGCTTTCGTTTTTGGAGCGGATCGAGTTTGTAGTGGAAGTAGTGGTTCACGAGTCGAAGAGGAAGTAGTCGTTCATGTCCCGTAGATGTTCGGGGTCGTAGTGAGGAACTTGGCATCCACGGGGTCTTCGAGGGTCGACGGTAGTCATACACGGCAACCGTATTTGAACTTGTAGGGCCGATAATGTCGTGGTACTTGGTGCAATGCACAGGATGGTAGTCCAAAAATTGTCAGAGGGACTTGACGCATCAAAAGTCTTCGGTGCTATGGTACTTGTCGGGTTATCATGTAGACATACTTTCGAAGAGGAACTTGGCGCATCCAAAATGAGCAAGGCAAAAGCCCTCGTTCAGCGGTGCTCGAACTTGACGAAATCGATGAACGGGTCTTGGTGTATCCTGGTCTTGGAGAGGTCTCCAAAAAAGAACTTGGCGTCCACGGGGACATGGAGCAGCGGTCTTAGCGTCGAGCAGGGGTCGAAGGTCAACGAGGGACGAAGTGGATGCTACTGTTGCATGCCAGGCGGCGAAGCAAGGCGATGACGAGCTCGAGGATGCACTGGGAGGATGGTGACGAGGCGGACCAGGCCGACGGAGCAGGAGGATTGCCGGGGTGCGCGGGGCAGCGAGGGTCGCCGGAGGCGGGGAAGCGGGGTCGCGACGAGAACGACTCGGGGAGGAGCGAAGGCAAGGGCGCGGACGAAGCAGCAGCGGGCAACGACGGGCATGGGAGGCGCCCTTGTGTGCGCTCGCGGCGTCGAGCACGGGAGGAGAGGCAAGGCCATGATGAAGCAGCGGACGGGGTCCTCCAACGTGCGGCTCTGGCCACTCGATGTAGGGGCGTGGCAGGGACCGATGCAGGTCGTGACGACGACATAGGCGCGGGACTTGGCATGCGGCAGTGGCGGGACATGGCAGCTAGGCGGCAGGATCGGACGAAGGAGCACGAGCAGGAGGGGACTGGGACAAGGGCACAACGCGTGTGTGCAACGACGACGCTAGAGGGTGAGAATTGGGATCGAGGAGGCTGGCTAGGGTTAGGTTAAGGAGAGGCTAACTGGGCCTATGAGAGATGGGTCGGCGCTGGAGTTGGGCCTAGTTAGGCCTGCTAGGCTATGCTCTCTCTCCCTCACTCCTCTTTTATTTCCGAAACAGAAAGTAGCAAAGAAGAGCAGGACAGAAGAAAGGGGTGGAGAAGGAATTATGGGAAGGGGTTAATTTTCTTGGACTCACAAAAATGTGCACAGTCCATGAAAAATAGGAGTGGGCATGATTGAAGTTTAAATTCAAACTCTTTGAATTTAATTCAAATGGTTTGAAGTAGAACAAGGTTTAGAAGTATCCAAAAATGTTGAGAATTTAGGAAGAGACTCGATAAAAGGGAAAAGAATTGTTAGCAAAGTTTGGAGGCGAAACTTGAAGCAGAAGAGGCATGGAATTAAATTGCAAGTGTGTTATCGTGATTCCAAAGTTAATGGAATATTTTAATATAGCTCCCTAATAATAGTAGGAGACTTTGAGCATGTTTTAAAGAGAAATCGCCATGTGCATTTCCCTCAATTTAAATGGATCAGAGATCCATGCAATTTATTTAGCTGAGTTTTAAAAAGGGGTGCAAGATGACATGATGCAATGCACATGATGCAAAGATGAATGCATCGAACCAATCAAATCACATGACGAATCTCGGAAGCCATGGAAGTCATCTGGAGTGCCGGTCTTGGGGCATCAAAGCTGATGTCCCCGGCAAGGGTCTTGCTGGGGCCCCGGCAAGGGTCTTGCCGTGGCACCACGGTCATCCCCGACAAGGATGTTGTCGGAGGTCTCATCTTCTGGTCTTCATCTGCTCTTGCATGTTTACGATCTTCACAAAGATCTGCATGCCACCATGGAGGTGCCTCCTGAGCCTTGGTGCCAATGTGGTTGATGATGTAGGAACCCTTGGGCTCAAGGGTGGCGCGCTCTCCTAGCGTTGGGCAAGTTGCCCCGGCAAGGTTCTTGCCGGGGCCATGGAGGCCTCCCCGGCAAGGGTCTTGCCGGGGGAGTCCACCTCGCCCTCTTGCTCTTTGTGTTTCTGGTCTTGGCATTGCCTTGATTGCCTTGTGGCTCTGGATTCCCTCCTCTGCCCTGCTAAGTGTGGCCGTGGGCGCGGCTCTGACTGCCCGTGCACAAGTAAAGGGCTACAAAACAGAGCCCCTACTTTTGTACACCGACAGCTCCGGTGTCAGCATCTTGTAGTATGTGATCTTGCGGTGGACCATGGCTTTTTGGCGAACTAGGGGATGCTTGATGTGGGCTAGGGGATTGAAAGGTATGTGAATGGGCTGGAGAGGAGGTGTGGTTTTTGGGTAGTGGTTGGCGTAGGCTGAGCAACGAAGGTTCTTGTGTGAATAGTGGTTCTCATGATGACCGGTCAATCAGTTTTGACTGTACATTGCTCTTATCGAGTTCGCGTTGCACCCGGCACGCTGGACCCGCCACATTGCTCACCGAATGGAACGCACTTCCTATTGCGTTTTCGCTCACTTCTTCTACTACTACTACTACTACTACTACTACTACTACTACTACTACTACTACTACTACCACCACTACTACTACTACTACTACTACTGCTGATGCTGCTGCTGCTGCTGCTGCTGCTGCTGCTGCTACTACTGCTGTTGCTGCTGCTGCTGCTACTACTACTACTACTACTACTACTACTACTACTACTACTATTACTACTACTACTACCACCACCCATGTCCTGGTTTATTGGTCTCCATTGTAATCTGTGCCAAAGTTTGACCATGAATTTAACTAACAAAATGTTCATGCATGTCATAAAAAATTATATCATTAAAAATTATGTTCAAATACGAATCCAACAATATAATTTTATTAACATGCACTAACATTCCATCAGATAAATCGTTGGTAAAAATTAGCACACATTACAAAGAGGACTAATAAACCAGGATGGAGGTAGTAGAAGAGAGAGAGGTCGACCGAGTGTTACTGGTGCTCCCTCCGTTTTATGCGGAGTAAGTAAAAATAGAGGGAGTATACTACTAGTACTATGAGCACTGCATACTCTACTGTAGATGTTGGATTGTCAGTACTTCACTAGTACTATTGGACAGGGAGCTTAAAAAAGTTAATATTGGACTGGCTATACGTGGCGAAATCCTAGTAGGAAGAGCATGTGCGAGAACAAGCACATTCATTTGTTTGAAAAAAATGGGAAACCATCTCTGTTTGAATACAAATCTAGGAGTACGCACGAATCTAACAATATTGATTGGGTGTTGTTGAATGTTGATACTTTTTCTGTAAGTTTGATCAAATTGGAGATACTTGGACTACACATAAAACTTCTATGTAAACTAGAAAGGATCGGAGGGAGTATATTGTACGTTCAAAAGCGAAACGAACATTGAATACCGTTTATATATGATTTGTTGATGCTATGATCACCGGTTCAAAATTTTGAATCTGCCTTAGGTATCACACATACACCCACTTGTTCTCTCTTGGTTTCATCTCGGGGTCTGGAGATCGATTGAAATAGGACTAGGGTGGGTACAGTACATTCGTTTCTCTTTTGAACGTACTATATACTCCCTCCGATCCCCACAGACCCCCTAGTCATTTCTATCATACAAACACACCAAACCTTTATCTCCTTGCATGACACGCACTTGATCTCTCAACATCAATCGATGTCATGAAGATGTGTCAGAGCATGAATCGAATGGGATATCAAAACTAAGATGGGAAGCGACACGTAGTGGAGGCAAAGTGAAACTTTAAATGAACCATTTGTTTGTATGCATGTCGGACAAATTACAACATTGGAAATACAAGCATGGTCTAGGCCCACATGCCGATGATACTCGGCGGAATGTTCAAATGAGGCATGCGGGAGGATGGACTCGACCGGATGGCGGCATGATCGATGGAGAAGAGGGTTGGAGAGGAATGAGAAATAAGCAACGCCCCATGATTATACTTGATGGCTCAAATAAAAAATAAATTGTCTCGTTTTCCCTTCCGTCTTGATTACGGAGTAAGATACTCCCTCTATTTTTTATTTAATCGACATATTAGGTTTGGCTGAAAACTTCATAAAATTTGACCAAATTTATATAAAAAATATGAACATTTACAATAGCAAATCTATATCATGTGAAAGTATATTCAATAATGAATCTAATGGTATTGATTTGTTATTGTATATGTTATTATTTCTGTCTATAAACTTTGTCAAAGTTTACAAAGTTTGACTTTGAGCAAAGCTAAAATGCGGAGTAAATAAAAACAGAGGGAGTACGCAGGGACTAGAATAGTTACTACTGCCAGAACATGGTAAGTTGGACCCCTAAATGCGGGCACGGACCGGGCACACCTCAATTATTCCTTCAAATAGTCGGACACCTACATTAGCACACCATCTGGCTACTTAATAAAGTGTTACGCTTCACTAGTTGAAAAGGAAAAGGGTGGTACCATACCCAAAACCACCACACTTGGGGCTAGGGTAATAACTTGGTACTGTACCACATTTGAACCAGGGCAAAAAAACCACTTGTTCTGCGCCTAATGTGCAACACGGAGCACTGACTCTCGAATTTGGCCGGGAAAACAGGAAAACGGACATGCGGGGCATAGCGGTCAGGACAACGTGGCACAGACTAATCCAACGGAGGAGCTGGCCCACGACCTCCTCGCCACCGGCAACCGTTCATGCAGGTCGTGGGGGCCGGCAACATGGCGGAGCTCCCGCACTGCCTCTGGACACGGCGACCATGGTGAGTGACACACTCATCGTCGCTGGACCCGGTCAGGGTGCCGAGGGTGGCGTTAGCACCGCGGCACAACCAGCAGATCAACACCCGGCTCATCGAGGATGCACATGGCGCCAAAGTGTGCGCGTGCCGCGACGCGTCCGCGGAGTGTTGTAGCGCTGCCAACTGCATCCCCAGTACCTGAGACCATGCCGTGTCATCTTGCTTTTTCAATGACATGTGGCTATCGCATGTAAGCAAAGGGCATCTCCAACGTTGCCACGACTACAGCTGACTACCCTGGCACACCAAAAACCCTCATCCCTCGCGTCATCGCGCGGTGCAACCCAGGCGGCGCCAGCTGCCCGCAATCATGCCATTTGTCCATATGCCATCATTAAGAGGCTCGGTGCCCGACGAACCAACTCCAACGACTTAATGATGCACCTGAACACTTGGCCTCACCGGAATGCGCTACTTAAAGCGGCAACGCCCAGCTAAACTCCACACCATAGCACATCGTCCTGCTACCTGGCACCACATTCGCCATGATCGCGAGCGTGAACGCTCTGCGGGAGAGCTTGTCTTCGGGGATGAAGCTCGAGGTCCCCGTCCTCGCTCAAGTCGCCCCTTGCAAAGCAATAGCAAGCCGGACGTAGATGTGCCGTCACAAGTAGTGGCCACGCTGGTGGCCGACGACAGGAGCACCGTCCGCCACGCGTCCTACTTGCCGCCGTACAAAGTTCGGTGGCGCATGTGGCAGGTGAAGCGATAGACCATCCACGTCCATCATCGTTGACCTCACGTCCAGCGACACCGCCGAGGTCGGGGACTCCTCCGAGGATGAGTATGGCATGGGAGGCGGCAGGGCAGGTTGTGGCAACTGGCCGGTCTGTCTCCCGTGTTCTACTCTTCCTCGCTGGAGACCGCACCATCACTTCACGGGTCTTGAACCCCGCCCCCGTACATGGAGATCGTAGATGGAGGATGTCGGTCGCCACTACAGAATAGGTTTAGGGTCAGGTTTCTTTTATTTTGCTATCCTATAAATGTTCGAAATGTAGTGAAAATATGCCCTGTTTCCATGAATCTTGTCTAGTGTATATGAACTTTCACAATAGTAGTAAGATATATTGTAGAAGTATGAACATATATGGAATGATGATTTGTTTTTGTGTGTATAAACTTAGAAGGTTTGACCCAAGACAAAGCTAACATGCGAAGTAAATCAACACATAGGGTCTACCTAGACAATTTATCTTAGGCACTCCAATAGTATGTCCACTACACATTCATGCATTCACATCTTTCTACATCTACGGGAACCTATGAAAGGGTTAACGTAAATTGCCTCTCTCTCCCCCCATTGATTTTCACTGTGGTGGGCCCCTCCCTTCCCCAATCTCCAACCAACAGCTCACACGTTTCACATTACACGTGGGACTGCACTTGGAGAAACCGACCATGCGCCAAACTCCCCTGCCCACCGTGCGAAATCCCCCCCCCCCAAATTTCACCCAAATCCCAAATTCAACCGCCCTTCG